>NW_028238309.1:46058376-46235876 GCF_041429995.1 Eschscholzia californica | reverse complement strand
GGGATCTTTCGCACTCAAAGCTAGAATCATTCCACTAGATCAAATGCCCTAGTGATATGTTAACCATAGATTGTCAAAAATCATCACAATTCAAGGTCAACCAAGTTAACTTGATTAAGTAAAGACACTAGGGTTATATAGTTTTCAGGTTGATATATGTCACACATACAACTTCCCAAACAAATTAATGCCAGTGAATTGGATTAGAATCAATAGAAACTACCTTGAATTCAAAGGAACAAGTTGAAATCAATTAAAATAGCTTACTCTTCTACTAGTCTTTCATTGAGTAAATTGAAACTGTGAAACTTCATATACTTCACACAAAATGAAAAAAAAAAGCCAAACCCAGATTTTTATTCTCTCTAATACTATAAAATTAAACACCTGCAAATTATCATGGCAAGTTAAGTATGAGGTTTTAGGTTAATTTATGAGTTTCATTCACAATCAATCATGCAATTATAAACCTTATCACTAAAACTGCAAACTTCAGTATTAATTACCCTTTGTTTTCCCAGGAACTGATGAAGATTGTGAATGTCAATTTAGCTGATCATCAATCAGTCATGCCCTTGGATTTCTTCTTAAAAGAGTTCAGACTTTTATTTAAGGAGAAAGCAGGTGATTGGATTTTAGGGCAATACATCTGTAGTGTTGGCAGAAGGAAGAAGTGAGGAATGTTATTTAGTCCCACATCTGAGAGCGTCAAGAGAGAAGTAGTAAATGGACTAGAATAAAAGGAGAGGGTTGAGAAATTAATATTCATACCTTTCTCGGCCTTTTGGCTAAGATCAAGTGTAGTATCTGTTCTTATCAGTTTAATATCTGATATGTGGCCCATTGGGTCACACGATATTAAATTAATTTTTTTCATGGGTGAAGGCCGATCACAATAGCTTGCTATTGGGACCTTCATGCGTCGCCCTTGCGTTGCACTATTGCATGGGCCTGGCGCAACCCCACCAAATTTAATCTACAAAATTCATGTCCTTGTTTGTTATAGGAACACATTAAAAGAAAGATCCTTCCAACTTGTATAAAAAATGTGTAGTTGCAAACCCATGTAAATTGGGCTCGGTTTGGTGATAACCCATATAAATATGGGTTTTCTAAATTAGACTTCATACATATGGGCTTTCTAAATTAGATTTCGTACAAATGGGTTTTCTAAATTAGATTTCATACAAATGGGCTTTCTAAATTAGATTTCATACAAATGGGCTTTCTAAATTAGATTTCATACAAATGGGCTTTCTAAATTATATGCAGACTGAAGTGGTTCCATTGGTTTATGTTCGAAGTCGGATTAAATTTGAGGTTTGAATAGTCAATTGTTAGATTCGGACTTAATTCATTAGATAAGTTAGAAGAAGGAAAAGTGTTAGAGAGTTTAGAGTTTTCATTTATTTTTACGTTCCTACTAGGGCCATGTGGGCAGGAGACAACTTCTCGACGGAGCACCCAACATCATGACACTCAAGATGTTCCTTCGACTTAAGGAGATTCAAATGACACATCATGGACACTCAAGATGTTCCTTCGACTTAAGGAGATTCAAATGACGAAACGTACTGATTTCGGTTTGAATCTCTATAAACAATCGAGAGAAACTACTACCTTTGACTTGCTAAATGAGTATGTACTTAGGGACATGCTTCCCATCTTTTACATTAACATGAAATTTTTGTTCCCAAAACATGCAAGAGAATAAACACACAATGAGGATCTACAATATCTCCAATTTAGCCCCACATTGTCTCCCTTGTCAAGCACAGAAACAACAACACAACACATTTAATTTAGCCAGAGCAGTTTTTAGAGAAACTTCAATACCCAATTTTAGAAAGGGAGTCCATAAGAGCAACACATAATGGCAGCTGCCGACGAAGTTGGGTTTCTCATTAGTCATGATATCTTTTTAAATTTTTATTGGATGACAGTTTTATTGAAAATTGGATTATTTTTCAAATGACCTCCTATTTTATGACCAGCTTCCCGCGTAGCTCCTTACTTTATCGCAAATATCAAAATACCCAGATGGTTCCTTTTTGTCGTTATCGCCACATAACCGATAAAGTCAGATTTTTTTTATCTCAAAACTAACGTTCTTTTAATTCTCTCCCTCAAAACTCTCACATCATCTATATCTCTTTGAATAAGTTCATCTTCCCCAATTTTTTCTCTCTCTGAATTTTTTATCTCTTTGCCTCATTTATTTTTCCCTCTAACAACATCTGCCATCCCTCTGGTGTAGATTTGATTTAGGGCCTTTGCCTCAT
This sequence comes from Eschscholzia californica, assembly GCF_041429995.1. Lineage (NCBI taxonomy): Eukaryota > Viridiplantae > Streptophyta > Magnoliopsida > Ranunculales > Papaveraceae > Eschscholzia > Eschscholzia californica. The sequence continues at coordinate 46,233,594 of NW_028238309.1, read as the reverse complement.
TTTATCTTCTGAAGAAAATTCGCTCACTGTTCCAGATCTCTCTCTCTCACTGTTCAAGAAAATTCTATCACTGTTCCAGATCTCTCTCTCACTGTTCTTCATCTTCTTAGATTTTTGTTTAAGGTTTCTCTCCCTCTCGATTTTTGTCTAGGGTTACAGAGAGAGATTTTAGAAAGAGAGAGATCTCTGTTCGTGATTTGATTTGTGATTGACGCCTAAAATCTTGGACCTTTGTTCTTCATTAAATCCGGAAATTTCTTCATTCAGATTAGTTTCCTTTTGAATCTGGTTAGGTTTTTCTAAGGATTTTTTAGGGAGAGGACCAAAAATTGGGTGCTTATGTGGGTAAGATCCAGGCTTATCCGGATATAAGGTTCAGGTCCAAATATTAATGGTTTTGTTGGGCCCGAGAAAAGGTACAACAGGGAATTGTGCCTAACTAGTTTAATACCCCTAATACCCTTTTTATCTTTATCTTCTTTACATCTCTCTTTCTCCAAGAAATTTATACAGCTCTAATTTTCTCTAAAACATCTCTCTCTCTCTAAAAATCTCTTTCTCTCTCGAAATTTATACATCTCTCTAAAACATTTCTACACACTTTTTTTTTTCTCTCCTATCTCGATAGAAACCCTAAATCCAGCAGAGATCTGGAAGCAATAAATCTGGATTTAGGGTTTAAAATACAAAATGTTGGCTCTCTTTTCTACATGGACATGGTTTAAAATACCTAAGGTTATTGTTTTGGATTAGTTTGATTTCTTGAACAGGTTTGGTGAAAGTTTAATGGTGAAGAGATATTGAAAATTACTAATCATGATTTTTTTTTGGAAAAATCAGATTCAGTGAAAATTTAATAGGGAAGAAATCTTTTTCTTTAACAGAGATTCATGGTGAAGAAATCAGATCTGGAGTAATCCTTAATTTAATCTGCTTATACTATTTTTTGTTTTTTACTTCACATATTTGTCCTGTGATTTTTCTAGATTCAAATAATCATGTATTTTTAAATTAGATCAAAGATCTGTTAGTTTGGTCTACATGGGAAATTATATGTGGATTTGACGAGATCTAAAGCAACAAATCTGGATCTAAAGTAGTGTACATTCCTCAGTTCCCGCTACATATGAGGTTATCCTTAATTTGATTTGCTTTTACTATTTTATTTTTTCACTAGAAATTTCCGGTGCACAAGAAAATTTCCGGTACACAAGAAAATTTCCGGTACCTAACATCTTAAAGTTTCCTTCGAATATTTTTCTAGTGTCTAGTACATAACCAAATGTCCCGTACATTCAAACATGTCCAGTACATTCACAAATGTCCTGTACATTTAAAAATTCCTGGTTCATGTTAAGAAGACAGAGTACATAAAAAGTTATACTATGCCCAGTACATAAAATAATTTTCGGGGTACACAAGAAAATTTCTAGTACAAAAAGTGTCTAATACATAACTAAATGAGTGGTACATAAAACAATTCCTGGAGCACAAAAATATTCTCAGAACAAAAGTTTCTCGTACATAACCAAATGCCTAGTACAGAAAAAAATTCCTGCTACACAAGAAAAATCCCAATACAAAGTGTCTAGTACATAACCAGATGGTCAGTACATAAAATAATTCTCACTAAACAAGTTAATTCCCGGTACAAAAGACAATTCCTAGTAAAAAAGTGTCCAGTAAATTAAAAAAATGTACAGTACAATGAAAGATGTGCCATAAATTTTCTTTGAAAGTAATTTACGTTTTGGAAAGAATGTCCTATAAACTCTCCATCATATAAGGAGAAAATGTTTGAGAGAAGGAAAGAAGTTAAGATTGGAGAGAGAAAATATATTTAAAAAAAATATAGAGATAAAATTAAATCGATGGAAAACTACCAAAAATATATGAAAACAAACTAATGAAAAACTACCAAGAATGAGAAAAATTTCTCTTTGTACAGTTTGTTATCAAAACGTAATTGTTACTAAACCAGTAAAAAAATTTAGAAGTAATAACTATTACATATTTCCAAAAAAGAAAAGAACTTTAAGATTTTATGAAAAACTATACTTAAAACAAAAGAAAAAAAATCACAAAGATACTATAAAGTATTTGAAGAGGAGGAGAAAATATTTGTAGAAAGAGAAAAAAATTAGTTTAGATTTGAGAGAGAGAGAGAGAGAGAGAGAGAGAGAGATGGAGAGGACGGCATTAATGTAGAGAGAGAAAGTGGAGAACATAGTGTAGAGAGGGAAACTTGAAACACGGGATTTATTAATGGCATCTCTGTAATTTCGGGTGGCAATCTATGTAAATAGGAATAAAAATTTGGTTATTGTTGTAATTTCCCCCAATGATGTGACTAGTGGACCTGCCCCTCATTCTTTATGGGCAGTGGGCCTGCTTCTTGTTTTGGAGAAAGAAACAGACCTTTTGCCCAACCCCTCTTTTTCTAATCTAATCGATTACTTTCCTTTTGAATCAGATTTTACAGAAAGAGAAATTTTAGAGAGAGAGAGAGATTTCAAAGATAGAGGGTTTCAAAAGAGAGAGAGAGAGATTTTACAAAGAGATATTTTAGGGAGAGTTTACTGCACATTTAAAAAGAGAGTATTTTTGAGAAATCAGAAGAAAAGTTAACAGTCAAATGGACGGTAACTGTCAAAGGGGGTCATCTAGATATTTTCGATAAAGTAGAGGGCTACGCAGGAAGTTAATCATAAAGTAGGGACCCATTAAAATATTGCAAATTTTTGTTCAAGAAAATAAACACAATCAAAGGAGACGACTAATTTTGTACAAGGGAGACCATTTTAGACCAGGCTTTTGTCCGTTGGGCAGTTGTTGTGAACTTTAATCAAGAAAAAAAGGTTCGTGGCCGGCATGGCGTAGCCCAATTCTAGACCGGCCTAGACTTAGGTTTGGCCTAGTGTCACGACCATATTCTTGAGCATGTTATATCGTGACGAGTGCTACGATGGCACGCATGAGCGTATAGGCCGGAGGGCAAAAGACGAGGTCGAAGAAGGGCAAGAGTGCCACCAAGCTTCCTTAAGGCCATGCATGGGGACATCCGTGGCATTCAAGACTTTGGCAGGGGTATAAAGGGTCATTTGGACGAGAGTATGTCTGGTTAAAAGGATTGATGTTTCCTTGTGGAAATAGGTAAAATAAGAAGTTTGCACCTTAGGAGGGGGTGGTCTCCCTTCCTCACATGCATCCTACAAATGCCAAGACCTCATGGATGGGAGCTCGCCCATCTTAGCATGTATGCACGAAAGTGAGCATCCTCATGGCGCAACCCATGAGGCAGGCCTAGCGTATGCGAGAGAAGCATATTGTACGGGTTCCCTTATCATAGGAAATGACTTGGGACAGTACCTGGAGATAGGATACTGCGGATTCCTTTGGAATGGTTGTTACATGTTCTCATGCCATGCCGAGGCGTGCAACGTGCTAGCTTATTCCATAAGGAGGATTGAGCTATTAATGGGGCCAAACCTTGATGTGCTATGTTGGGCATAAAGTAGCTTATTTAGAGATGGATGCTCCTATGCCCAATGCCCGGATGGTAGCTGAGATGATAGGTGCCGGATGCTTGAGACTAGATGGCAAGATCCGCATATGCGGCTTGGTGTGCTCCGCACATATGTTGGTATCCTTTATAGTGGGCGAGAGTCTATGACTCAAGGAAGCGTTATACGGGACGGCACGAGCTATGCTCGTATGTTGGGACACGATGGTGTCATGCCACGATAATGGTTGGGAACCAAGATGACTTCATAGTCGAGATGCTCCGAATATGTTCGGGAAGGCTGGTTATGTACTAGGAGGGAGTGCATAACGCCGCACAACACGTTAGGATTTGATATTCCGCACTATCGACCCGTGTGTTTTGAGCATATTATGTCGGGTCGACCTAACGAGATAAAAAGGTCGTGACACTAGGCCATCATATTTGTTCCATAGCTGACCCATATGGGAATGTGAGTCAGGCCAGTCCAGCCTGTGGCCCTACTTTGGATGGGTTGGGCTCTCTACTTCGACCTGTTTTACACTTAAGGTAGAAGCTAGAAAGGCATCTGTTATGCATTTCCCATTTTTGAAGTGTTCCCCTATGCGCCTCAGAAGTTGATTCAATGGTGTGCCACGCATTGCTGTCCTGACAAAATAAATCTTGTTTCTATGGTGCATATGTATTAACATCATACACTTACAAAATAAAGGTCGGTGTTACGGAGATAAAGAAATTTTCCGGAGTGTGAGTTTTTCGGTGGAAACAAAAAAAAAATAGAATTTTTTTTTACCCCAAACAACCAACTTTTTCAGTTTCTTCTTCCTTTCACCTACCACCACCATCTCGGACAACTTCCACCATCTCCGGCGAAGTCCACCATTTCCGGCGAAGTCCACCATTTCCGGTGACAATTTTTTTTTTGTTCTCATCTCCATCTTCGGCGAAGGGCTCCCCTTCGCCGGAGCTCTGGTTTCCAGACGAGTCTGGTTTGAACAAATCAGACAACCAAACGAGTTCCGACGAAGGGGCTCCTCTGCTTCGCCGGAGCCATTGAGAAGAAAAAGAGAACAAGAAAAGAGAAAGAGAAGAAAGAGAGAAGAGAGAGAAGAAAGAGAGAAGAGAGGGAGAAGAGAGAGAAAGAGAAAGAAAAAGAGAAAGAGAAAGAGAAGAAAAAGAAACAGAAGAGATAAGAGAGAGAAGATGATGAAGTCGTCGGCAACATCCGGCCGACGATTTTTTTCCAGCGACATTAAAGGTGTGTTTGGTTTAATTTTTTTATTTTCCACCGTCTTCCCCGGAAACTTTTATGCTTTCCCCAAAACAGTGACCAAAATAAATATTATTTCATTCCGTATCTAAGAATGGTGAAATATAAAATTAGGACCTTCCAATCTCACTCTTCAATTTTAGTCAGTATAACTAGGTTCCCACTGCGCCCTACGGGCGCGGTAGTTCCCTCTTGGCTAATGCCGTTGTGGTTCATTCCGTCCCGATTTTACGAGTAAAGTGTTTTCGAGCATTCCCCGAGTCTGCTTATACTGTGGGATCTATGATCACGTCGTTGACATCACGTTGGGTCGAGCTTACCCAAGAAGTGTATGTACAATGATGCCTATTTTCACACCTTTTGGTGTCATGTGTTTACGTGTCATCCGAAATCAGTACGTGATTTCATTCGAAATCAGTACATGATTTCGGATGACAGGTATTCGCGTGACCCCACATTGTGTGAAAATGGACATCATTGTACCTACACTTCTTGGGTAAGCTCGACCCAACGTGATCATAGATCCCACAGTATAAGCAGACTCGGCGAATGCTCGAAAATACTTTACTCGTAAAACCGGGACGTAATGAACCACAACGGCGTTAGCCAAGAGGGATCTACCGAGCCCGTAGGGCGCGGTGGGAACCTAGTTATCATGTATTTCATGGTAAAAAAATTAAAATGAAATTGAAAGGGAAAACTAAAAATTGATCTATTAACCATAAAGATAATGATTTATTAATTCCGACTGAATGGAAAAAAAACTTAAATAATGTCTTAATGCTGAATCATCACAGTAATACTTCTGGATATACGACATTTGTCGTAGTGAATGCCTTTACATCTTCCCGCAACAATATACTCAATTTAGTAGCAGATGTGCACCTCGATAAAGCAACATACAATTGTCCATGGCTAAATACTGGAGTGCGAAGATCAACCCTCACAAATTTTACTGATTGACCTTGAGATTTGTTTATTGTCATTGCATACGCTAGCTTCACAGGAAATTGACGCCTTGTGAACTGGACGGCCGAATCGGAAGACGTAGGTGATAGAGAAATCCTTGGAATAAATACCAAGTTTCCGGCTTTATCTCCATTCAAAATTCTACATTCAAGTACCCGAGACGCACATCTGATAACCATCAATCTCGTGCCATTACACATCCCGTCTTTTGGAGAAAGATTTCGTAACAACATAACAGGACAACCAACTTTCAATTCTAATTTGGACGGTGGAAATCCAGGTGGATTAAGAGAATTTAATAATTCAGAGGGATAGCGAGCAGCGTTAGTGTAATCGTTTGCTTCAGCTTCATCCATTTTGTCGGCAGCAAAATAAGTAACTGTTTCTCCAGGAAATATATTTAATGCCAAAATATTGATTTCACTAACATCGTCATTAGGTGCGGAGAGAATGGTTATTTCCGTCAAATATTCAGAAGAACTTGTTCCCACCACATGTAATCCTGGATAAGTCGAAGAAATCAAAGAATGCAAATTATTGCATCTGTTGATAGAAGACGGCAAGTTAACTCTTTCGGCTGTACTTGATCCAACCTTCGAAAAATATAAAAGATGATGAGTAAAAGGATATATAGTTGAAAAAGAAAATGAAATTAAATATAATGCATTATGTTACCGAAAGAAAATAAAAATCACCTCGAGTAAAAAATTTGAAAAATGGAGGTTTGCAGGTTCTTCGAGACATAACCGCATGTTTTGGTCAAGAGTGAGGACATTAATAAAGTCCCAAATAGATGACCGCCTAAGCGACGCACCTACGATTTGCTCCCTAACTCCTTTTGGTACCACAGGTAAAATTTGTCGAAAATCTCCCCCCATGATGACTGTTATACCACCGAACGGTCTGGTGTCATCACGAACATCTTGTAAGGTACGGTTGACTGCCTTAACGCAATATCTGTGTTGCATAGGAACTTCATCCCAAATAATTAGACGTGTTTGTCTAAATAGATCTGCGTGTGGAGTCTGCTTACCAATGTTGCATATTGAATCCTCATGAACATCCAAAGGGATACGAAAAGTGGAATTGGCAGTTCTACCTCCAACTAATAGTAAAGAAGCAATACCAGAAGAAGCTACTGTGATAACAATAAAACCCTTTACACGACAGCTAGCAGCAATCGTGTTGTACAAAAAGGTTTTACCTGTTCCTGCTCCACCATTCAAAAAAAATATCACACCTCTTTCTTCATTAACGGATTCAGTTACCGAGTGAAAAGCTGTTTTTTGTGCGTAATTTAGACGTTCAACATTAGAGTCAACATCTGAAATCTCAATAGCAATTTGAAGTTGTCTGTGCTCCCAAATAAACCTATTACCAACAATTTCGGTAGATCTGTAGGATCGAACACTACATTATGCATACCCAGTAGATGTACTGCCAATCTCACAACAGAAGGATTTTCCTCATGCAACGAATGACCGAAGAGTCTCCAAGCAGCTTCAGGCGGAGCAATGTACCTTGAATCAAGATACTGTTTAATCTCATCTGCCCCCCCAATAACCATAGTCGTGCGATCTCCCCCCTTATAAATATATTTGTTAATATATTTCACACATCTGACGCTTGCACACACTTCAACATTGATGTGACAATCAAACATTCTAGAGAGGTACGGATTATATGGAACCACATTTAGGTTGTTAACTTTACGACCACGTATAGTAAAAACACGTCCATCATTACGACGACGATAGAGTGGATAACCATCTTCACCCAGAACTGTAGAATCTACAAATTTTCTAGGACATCCTTTCGTACACTTACCCTTGTTCATACACGGTACATTTGGTTTTTCTTCTCCGCAAGGACCGTGGATCATACAATTTTTAACAGTATTAAATAATAAGGGATCTTCCTCTTCATCCAGAAATTCTGCACAAACAACTTTGTCGACCTGGTCTGCATCCCGAATCTTGTCTTTTTTTCCAAGGAATATAAGGGCATGCATATGTGGTAAACCACGTTTCTGAAATTCAATCGTGTAGACATGAGCAACAACTTCACCAAAAACATTATTTTCTTTTATCACTTTCATCAGATGTTTTCGTTTTAGCTCAAATACACGTGCAACCAAGTCTGGACGATCCAGTGCCGTTTGATGTGGTAGTAAAGCACTGGTTATTTCTGGCCATTTCGGATTTGCAGTCATGGTGAGGAAAATATCTGGGTGATGGTTGAATCGAGTAATAGCCATAGAATCTTGATAAATTTCAAACATATTTCTTGCTCCACCTGTAAATGAAGATGGTAGAATGAGTTTTTTACCAATTTGATCAGGAGGCAACCCATCTCCAGCTATATCAGTAAGACCACAGTAAAGCTCAGAACGGAGCACATCCTGCCTACAGCTGATAAACATCAATCGACTTTGTTCTGTTGAAGCCCAAGCATCTACTAAGAACTCTTGAAATAATTTTCCTCCTCTTAGAATAGTAGAATATTCTGAAGGCCTCTGAAAGAGTCTATAACTGAAATACTCCATTTGAGTTATCCGTACCTTACCTTGTTGATCATTTTGAACATCCCACTGCTTAAGATTAGGTTCCCATCCAAGCTCACCATATGGAAAAAACAATACATAATGGAGCGGTAAATAAGCTGGATGACATTCAGATATCCGCATTAGTTCTGTATTACCCCTTAAATGTAAAACAATATCTCTCACCGTAGGCTTTTCAGTACCATCTCCAGGCAATATAACAACTATTTCGTCCGCAGTTGGTAGATTATAACGTCTTCTATCAGTCGCCGAATTATAATGTAGATAGGCAGGTATATTTTGGTCGGACGTTTTGTTCACCTGATTAAGAATAGAATAAGCCTGACGATATTTGGGATAAAATACATTAAACTCTAACAAAGTATCTTGAATAATCTTCAGGACATCCACATTAAGGTCTTCATTTCTTGCGGAACGAATGTTTAAAGCAGCAGATGCATCATCATAAATATATAGTTGAGCATATGAACCTTCTGTGCCACGATCTGGCAAGAGAGACCCTGTTCTGTGACGCAATTCTCCATGTATCGTAAAAGAATTTGGACCACCTGACGTTAAAATTCTCCGCTGCAATGAGCATCCAAGACTTGTAAATGCGTTCGCCGCATTGTAACGTCGTATATTTGAATGGAATGAAGATGAAAGATGATTATTTCCTTCATATAATTCTTTTAGAGCTCGAGGTCGTTCCAGCAGTCGAGGAAGACGTATTTTACCTTGCAAGCAACACGTTCCAAATTTTGGTCTAACAATAGACGACCTCACTAATTTTTCGTCAATCCAATGTAAAGCCTCGCAGTTCGGACAAACTATATCCATAGGTCCGAGGAAATGACGTTCAATTGAGAGTTGAGAGTTGTTTTGGGTCAAATTTGGCAATGAGTGATCACTATTTTGACTTTGATGATTCAGTTGAGGTACGATCGATGATACTTCATTAATTTCGTTCTCAGGTTGCTCGTTTTGAAGATTATGCATAGTCAGCTATAGAATAAAATATATAAAAAAATAATCAAATTTTAATAATACTTGGAACCTTAAATTTAAAAAGTAAAATGATAAGTAGTCCACTAAAATGAAATTGTAATTTACAATATAAATTTTTATAAATTTTCAAAATTTCAAGTAAAACGACAGTACGCCCACTGACCTCTTCAGGAATAGCATTATGAACGTGAGATTCACATACCATCTATTAAGAAATTTAGCTAAAGTTAAAAATTATAATCAAATATTTTTGTCATCAGTAGAAATATAATTCAATATACCAAATTCTAAATTCAAAATGAAATGACGGCACGCACACTAACCTCTTCAGGAATAGCATTATGAATGTGAGGTTCACATACAATCTATTAAGAAATTAGCAAAAGTTGATAGTTACAATCAAAAATTCATATTATCAACAAATATATAATTAGATATTATAAATGTAAATTAAAATATGCAGTCTCAATTTTAATTAAACACCTCTTCAGATCTTTCTCTTCTTTCACCAATTGTCAACGATGAACGGTATCTTCATTGTAAGTAGGGGTGTCAACGGGTTGGTTCCGGTTCGGGTATCTCACTACCCAGAACCGGAACCTATTAAAAGTTACAGTTCCGGTTCTTAGCGGTTCCGGGTCCGGTTCCATAATTTAAGGATCCAGAACCGGAACCTATAAAAAATGCGGGTACCCATCGGGTATCGGATACTTATCGGTTCTTTTTAGGACTTCTTATTTAATCGTTTTTAACACTAATTACTAAGGTCATACTTCATCCAAAAACTCAAATATTTTTTGTAAAACTATTAAATAAAAGATACATGAATGAGTTAATAAATTTTTTGACAAATCTGATTATTTTATAATTTAAGTTGCTATAAAATTTGTTATTAAATACAGTGTGATTGTCGATTAAGAATGTTATGTTAAGTGAAAAAATCAATATGACATGACTATAACATAATTAACATAAAATAAGTGATTAAGTCCTTAAACTTTGTGAAAGAATCGACTAATTACGCATTAAATTCGGGTATCGAGTACCCATCGGGTATCCGTCGGATATACCCAATAAGCACTGTGATCTTATCGGTTCTTATCGGGTAATACCCGTCGGGTATTAAATTCTTATCGAGTATGAAAATGAGGATCCAGAACCGGCGTAAACAGTTCCGGTTTCGGTTCGGTTCCGGGTAAATGGGTACCCATTGCCACCCCCTAGTTGTAAGATCTCTCTTTCACGACGCGCCCGTTGGGATAATGTGCGTGGTGATAACGGAGTATCCTACCAAAAAGTTTAAATGTAAATTAACTCAAATACTACATATTATGACATTAAAATTGATAGATATTTAATGCTTACATCAAAATCTGCTGCTTTTCTTTTTCCCTTCTCTTCTCGTGTGAATCTTCTACTTTCCTGGGGAACTTGATTAGACGTTGTACAAACCGTCAAGTTTGGAAGCTGGTAAAAGTCAAAATTGAAGCGGGTCAACTAATAATTCATTGCAACCAATGCTGAACTATGGTTGATGTCATAAACCAATTTATTGAAGTAAGAACTTTTATGTGGAAAAAAGGGTTCTTCGGTCCTTAAAATCTGATTTTAGAGTTTTCTGTTTGTAAAATCTGATTTTAGTTCCATATTGTAAACATATGTTGTAAACATATTGTGTATGGAGGTTTCTCTGTCTCTTTTCCCTTGATCCCCCAAAAATTTGTGGTAGAGAAATTTCTGGCTAGAGGTATACAAATCTCTCTCTCAAAATTTAAATCTTTAGATTTCACTCCACTCTCCATGTTTAAGCAGTTCAGACATGTTTGTATAGGTCTTTCAGGATGGCCTAACACGTCATTAGTTGACCCGCTTCAATTTTGACTTTTACCAGCTTCCAAACTTGACGGTTTGTACAACGTCTAATCAAGTTCCCCAGGAAAGTAGAAGATTCACACGAGAAGAGAAGGGAAAAAGAAAAGCAGCAGATTTTGATGTAAGCATTAAATATCTATCAATTTTAATGTCATAATATGTAAATTAACTCAAATACTACATATTATGACATTAAAATTGATAGATATTTAATGCTTACATCAAAATCTGCTGCTTTTCTTTTTCCCTTCTCTTCTCGTGTGAATCTTCTACTTTCCTGGGGAACTTGATTAGACGTTGTACAAACCGTCAAGTTTGGAAGCTGGTAAAAGTCAAAATTGAAGCGGGTCAACTAATAATTCAGAAAATGAAAATGTGTGTCAGAGAGGAGGGGTAGTGTGTGTGCACGTTTGAGAGAGACAAGGAGATGTTAATACTTACGTCCGGATATGTCTCAATTCCTTCTGTCGGTGGAGTTCGTTGTTCACGATTAGAATCCATGCACTTTAGATTTTATTTCACCTACAAATGTAGTAAACACAATATAGTATAAATTTTTTTTAGTGATATGTTCTTGTGTTAGACGTAAATTAACAAAAGCATTATTCTGACTCTCTATATAGCTTTAGGATTGTCTAATTTCAAAATAATCTAATCTAACAGATTATAATAGAAAGTCAGGAGAGGTTTGTAAGATATAAATAGACCAAGGAACTTCAAAAGGCCATGAAATAACCTCACTGCAATTCAAAAAACCATCTATTATAAAAATCAAATTAAAGAAGATCAACCAAGAATGATCATGAAATCAAAGGAGATATAAAATAAGCACTCTAACTGTCTAAATTGAATTCTAATGACGTTTTAGACCATTATAAGAGACCTAAAGTCCAACTAATCAACCTCTGCCATGGCATGGTCAGATTTCATGAAGATAACTACATGTGTGTCAGTGTGTTTGTCTTTCTGTGTGTGTGTGTGTGTGAGAGAGAGAGAGAGTATAAGCAAATTGAAGTTATTAAACAACTTGAATGTCCTGATTTAGAAGTATAAAAGTTGTGAAATTTACAACTTACCGAAGGTTTCGACGACTTTGGGCAGCATAGAGATTCAGTGAAGCATTTCTTCAAAGTTACAAACACTTTCCTGCAATTCAAAAAACTTATAAGAAAATAATCTACAAATGTATGAGAAGAATATACAAATCTATCAGAAGAATATATGCGTATTGAACTCTAATGACGTGTTAGGCCATCCTGAAAGACCTATACAAACATGTCTGAACTGCTTAAACATGGAGAGTGGAGTGAAATCTAAAGATTTAAATTTTGAGAGAGAGATTTGTATACCTCTAGCCAGAAATTTCTCTACCACAAATTTTTGGGGGATCAAGGGAAAAGAGACAGAGAAACCTGCATACACAATATGTTTACAACATACACAATATGTTTACAACATATGTTTACAATATGGAACTAAAATCAGATTTTACAAACAGAAAACTCTAAAATTAGATTTTAAGGACCGAAGAACCCTTTTTTCCACATAAAAGTTCTTACTTCAATAAATTGGTTTACGACATTAACCATAGTTCAGCATTGGTTGCAATGAATTGGTTTATGACATCAACCAATTCGATCAAGCATTAGCCAAAGAAATTAACATGTGACAATAACCATATCCTGCATTTTTACGTGCCATTCCACTAAATTTCGCCTACCGATTTCACAGTTAAGTTCAACAGGTGTACCACTATAGATAGTTCACCCAAAACCACAACTTAGTGGTCTATGTTAATGAAACAAAGGTGTTATGAATTTACAACTTACGGAAGGTGTTATGAATTTACCACTTTGGACAGCATAGTGGTTGAGCGAAGCATATCTTCAAAGTTACAAAAACCTCCCTATAACCTCGCATAGGAATAGTAAAATAAAAGCACTCTATCGTCGTCGTAATGATGGACGTGTTTTTACTGTACGTGGTCATAAAGTTAACAACCTAAATGTGGTTCCATATAATCCGTACCTCTCTAGAATGTTTGATTGTCACATCAATGTTGAAGTGTGTGCAAGCGTCAGATGTGTGAAATATATTAACAAATATATTTATAAGGGGGGAGATCGCACGACTATGGTTATTGGGGGGGGGCAGATGAGATTAAACAGTATCTTGATTCAAGGTACATTGCTCCGCCTGAAGCTGCTTGGAGACTCTTCGGTCATTCGTTGCATGAGGAAAATCCTTCTGTTGTGAGATTGGCAGTACATCTACTGGGTATGCATAATGTAGTGTTCGATCCTACAGATCTACCTGAAGTTGTTCAACAAAGAGTAGAACTACGAAGGTCGACGTTGATGGGATATTTTTTGTGTTGTAGAGAATTTTCAGATGCAAGAGTCTATACTTATCAAGAGTTCCCACAACACTTCGTTTGGGACAAAAGTCATAAAATATGGAAACCTAGACAAAGAGGTTCTGCTATTGGCAGAATGTATTTTGTTAGTCCAAACGCAGGCGAGAGATTTTACTTGAGATTGCTACTCACAGTTGTACCAGGTCCGACATCGTTTGAATGTTTACGCACAGTAGACGATAATTTACATGATACCTTTAAATTGGCATGTGTTGCACGGGGTCTTTTGGAAGATGACGACGAGTGGATACAATGTTTAGAAGAGGCAAAGTTTATGAATTCTGGTTACCAGTTGAGGAGGCTTTTTTCTGTCATTCTCATTGAATGTTGTCCGGTAAACCCACACCTGTTATGGGAACGATTTGCACTTAATATATGTGATGATCTTGCACATAACCTTCATACCACGCGTGACATTCCTAATCCGACTGAGGAACAAATACTTGATTTTGGATTGTTTCTTCTCAATGAGCTACTTCTAGAGTCCGGAAAAAACCTTCAAAACGACTTTCCCTCCATGCCGAAACCGATTGGAATATGGACTGAAATTGTTGGTAATAGGTTTATTTGGGAGCACAGACAACTTCAAATTGCTATTGAGATTTCAGATGTTGACTCTAATGTTGAACGTCTAAATTACGCACAAAAAACAGCTTTTCACTCGGTAACTGAATCCGTTAATGAAGAAAGAGGTGTGATATTTTTTTTGAGTAGTAGAGCAGGAACAGGTAAAACCTTTTTGTACAACACGATTGCTGCTAGCTGTCGTGTAAAGGGTTTTATTGTTATCACAGTAGCTTCTTCTGGTATTGCTTCTTTACTATTAGTTGGAGGTAGAACTGCCAATTCCACTTTTCGTATCCCTTTGAATGTTTATGAGGATTCAATATGCAACATTAGTAAGCAGACTCCACACGCAGATCTATTTAGACAAACACGTCTAATTATTTGGGATGAAGTTCCTATGCAACACAGATATTGCGTTGAGGCAGTCAACCGTACCTTACAAGATGTTCGTGATGACACCAGACCGTTCGGTGGTATAACAGTCGTAATGGGGGGAGATTTTCGACAAATTTTACCTGTGATACCAAAAGGAGTTAGGGAGCAAATCGTAGGTGCGTCGCTTAGGCGGTCATCTATTTGGGACTTTATTAATGTCCTCACTCTTGACCAAAATATGCGGTTATGTCTCGAAGAACCTGCAAACCTCCATTTTTCAAATTTTTTACTCGAGGTGATTTCGGATGACAAGTAAACACATGACACCAAAAGGTGTGAAAATAGGCATCATTGTACATACACTTCTTGGGTAAGCTCGACCCAACGTGATGTCAACGACGTGATCATAGATCCCACAGTATAAGCAGACTCGGAGAATGCTCGAAAATACTTTACTCGTAAAACCGGGACGTAATGAACCACAACGGCGTTAGTCAAGAGGGAACTACCGCGCCCGTAGGGCGCGGTGGGAACCTAGTAAATATTAAATACCATGAAAGAACAAAATGAAGGTTAATGATAAATTCAGTAAAAGGGTAGCATTTGAAACATTAAAGGGCTTTAGATTTGAGCTTCTTTGAGAGTGCTTCAAGTTGATCTAAGTTCCTCTAAGATCATGAAACCAAGTATTAGAAGAACCGTAACAAATGAGAACAAATATAATTAGGGATTCAGACCTAGAATGATAAAATTAGTTGATTATGATGCAAAATCTAAGTGAAAAAAAAGAACCAAATGAAGGTGGATCGTCCAGACTGCAAAATCCGATCCCTAGTAAAAGAGAGTTATATTTCAAGTTTTTCACCAACTAACGTTTTCAGATTTTCTTTTCTAATCTGCGAAGTGCAAGTTAAATTAATGAACTTGAAAAAGCCAACCTATGCACAACCGAGGAAATTCCCGACAGCGATCCAAATGGTCCATCACGCTTTTCAGCCTATCATAAAGTTTAAGATATCATCAATTAAAAGAATGCACTACTTCTTTAGAGAGAACAATATCTTATTGAGATAGACAAAAGAATATATTTCAACATATAAATAACATAATTAGGTCGATGAAATTGGGATAAAGATTCACCAAAGTGGCAAATTTAAGGAAAGAGGTAAAATTAAAAGATACTTTCAGATTGAGGCTTTTCATATCACATCTGGCCATTTGAGTTGAAGTTCATTAATGAGAGAGTTGAAGTTCATTAATGAGAAAAGGTCCAAAACCTATCACATAATGGACATGTATGTACATTTAGTTCATCGGTTAATAGATAGTATCCAAAAGTATACCCGTTATGATGACCGATGTCCTCCTTTTGGTTGAAGTCTCATTACTCCATTGGGTAAGCTCATCTCGTCATAAACCTACAATGACCAACAGACAGATTAAATACGTACCAATAGGATATGGCGCAAAGGTACTTGATAGTAGGCAGCCAAAGGTCCGACCTTGAAGTAATGAACTTCAACTTGCATAAACAAAAATTGTGAAACTAATCCTATGAATACTGAAATTAATCCTATGAATACTGAAATTTCAGATTAAATACGTACCAATAGGATATGGCGCAAAGGTACTTGATAGTAGGCAGCCAAAGGTCCGACCTTGAAATAATCAAAAGACATTCAGTTAGCATTTTAAGAAGAAAAAACTCAAAAAAGAAGTGATTTTGAGAGAGAGAGAAAGTGGAAGGAAAAAGAGAAAACTCACAACAATTCAAAAGATGTTGAGAAATAATCAAAATATGAAGCTTTACCTAACAGACATTTCATCAAACACCTTTAGTGCATCATTGAAGCTTAATAATCCAAATTATTTGTCCAAAGTAAACAATGTAATTAGTTTCCTCATAAGTAAACAATTCAAAAAAGCTTAATAATCCAAATTATTTGTCCAAAGTAAAAAAGAAACCATCTAAATTTCAAGAGAAGAAAGAGCTCTTAGGCAAGATTTCTCTCATACATAATGAATACTACTATCCGATTTAGGAGATCAAAATAGTGATAAGAATCAAAGTTAATCTTATGAATACTATTAACTTTTGAACCTATGAATACAAATCATATGAATACCTACTATCAGATTCAGAAGTCAAATCGAAATTCGTAAACGATGCTTAAACCACGCCTCTAGAGCTGACGAACCAACACATAATAGGGTCAATTATTTAAAACAGGGTGGTGGTCTTATAAAACCACATAATGTTAAAGCAATGGTTACGATAAGATCTGGTTGTGTCGCCATATAATCAAGGCAGATACGGGTATTAAACCAGATACATTAAAGACATATGCACACTAAATAATTTAGAACTTGAAGCCAACCAAGAAAGATAATTTAGAACTTGAAGCTCTGTGAATTTTTATACTTTTTTATTTAAGCCACAAACTAAGAAATTCACTTAAGCATTTCTTCAAACACTTAGTGAGCATGAAGTACACACTAAAGAACTTCACCTACATGCAATTTAGAAGATCAAATCTTTTATAAAAAATAACCCACACAATTTAGAAGATCAAATATTTAATCAATAATAACCCACACAATTTAGAAGATCAAATATTTAATCAAAAATAACCCACACAAAAGGAAAAGTTTCTTGAAGGGATTAAAGCCCAAGCTAAACCTAAACTTATAAAATCTGAACTGACTTTAAGTTGAAGGATCAAAAGTGGACAGAAAACCCAAAGTTAAAATTCAGTTAACTTACCTCTAATCTGAAGTGTGATGAGTCCGAAGAAATTCCAGAAAAAGTTTCTTGAAGGGATTAAAGCCCAAGCTAAACCTAAACTTATAAAATTTTCTTGAAGGGATTAAATCCCAAGCTAAACCTAAACTTATAAAATCTGAACTGACTTTAAAGTTTCTTGAAGGAAATTAAGAAAAAGAACAATAGAGATTAAGAAAACAATGTACTACTGACCATCACTTTGGGTTTTGATTACAAACTAAGATTTATAACTTCGCCCAAAAGATTTATAGCTTGTAGGTTTTCTCTTGAGAAATCAAACTAAGATTTTGGATACAGAGATCTTCGGGAGAAGTTAGGGAGTTTCAAAACTAAATCTTCTGAATATTGTATGAACCGTGGGGAGAAGTTAGGGATCGTGGGTAGGTTGGAGAGATAATAGGGAGATGATTAAATTGACTATAATACCCTCTTTTTTTAGTCTATTTACCAAAGTGTGTTTTGTATGTGCCGTTGGATCTAATCAAAAGTAAATGTCTAAAATAAAATAGACGGTCAGACTTATCCCCTGGATAACCGACTGAGCTGTTTTAATATAATAGATTGTTTTTTATTCAAATTACATACATCTACGATTTTTATCATGTTGATTATAACTCTATGTTTGTTTTGAGTTCAAATCATGTATTAAGCTATATGCATGATACAAAAATACCATATTAACTAAAAATTGTCTCCAACTCATAAGTTAGAAGTACAACATGTAAATATGTAATCCACATAGAAATTTAATTTATACCACTTTTAGGTTAGCGTCCACTTCTTTAAATCTTGCTCACTTATAAGTTGATCCATCTCTCAAGTCTCAATATATATATAGAGGGAAAGAACAAGACTAGTCATTCACTATTATTTGGAAAAATAATCAAATAATCAACTCTATCTTTAATTCTAACTCTAGTAAAGTCTTGTCTATCTATTTAAACTAGAGGTGCTTCAATTGTCATTCATTCATAGTTATTAATCTTTAAGCTAGACTCATCTTCTTAGTCACGTCATGCCCAGGTTTCATTCTTGAGCAAAGGTAAAAATAAATGTGTTCGAAACTTATATTGACAAATAAAATGGCAGTGTTTGACGTAGAGAGACTTCTACAATTTAGTAATTACAAATATATGTAGATATTAAAATGTTATTTGTAGAGGAAGGGCAATAAAGAAAACAAAAAGAATCACGTGTCAAAGTTAACTTACAGTTCTATAAAAATGAGGTAATTTTTGAATCTATGAAAAACAGGGACCCGAAACAGAAACTGGTCACAAATTAGAGGCCGAAAAGGAATTAACCCTTTAGAATATTACATAAACTTCAATAATAATCATTGTAATTGCTATTTACTTCAATTACTTTCATTATTATCACTAAACATAAATTTAGAAAACTAAGTACAATTACAGAGAAGGAATTAATTAAACCCTTCGTCAACACTCACTAATTTGTTGGAAGAGAAAGCTTCATATAAATTGATCCAAACATCACTAATGGATTCTTCATCTACACCCATTTCCATATTCCATTGTGCTTGAGAACTACCAATCTCACACATTTCTTCGTTCCTTGCAAATCGACCTCTAATTCGTGCACGACTATCAGCTAATGTCTTCCGACATACATACTGAATCAAAGCAAAGCATTATATTATAGTTATGATATTTAACATTAAGTAACTAATAAAAAAAAATTAAAATACATATCCTTCAAAATTTAATTGCAAGGACTACTTTTTGGGTTATCATAAAAACTTTAGCCGAAAAGTGAAATTACAGTTAATTATTGTTTTTGTTGAAAATTAGGGTTTTTAGTACCTTAATTTTCTTAGTGAAGTTCCTTTGGTTCTTCTTACTTTTGTATCTCTCGATTCTTTGTTTTCGTTCTTCTGCAGTATAACGTCCAACTCTACTTATCTCTTCAGTTGTACAATTCTCATGTGACAACGGGCTCTCAGAGAGTCCACTTTGTCCAAACCTACTATTAATTATCTAACACCAAAAAAAGATAGAAACAAATTAATGTTGACAAATTTGTCTAATTTTTTACTTTATCATACAAAATTTGCCCTTTGGCATCACATTGTATAAGGGTATTTTAGTCATTTAGAGAGATTAAACCAGAATGGGTTACCTCTATGTCGCCGGAGCTATAAACCTTTCTCATGGAACCACTCTCTGATAAATCATCCAATAAGATTCCACGCTGACCACTAGATTCCTCGAGACACTCATAAAATGGATGATGACTACTCATACTTGTTTGGACTAAATGTTGACTAGGTTCTTGCTGATAATCATAAAGGTAATGACTCGGTAGAGAAATCGGTGACCCATAACTACTACTAGTACTGTAGTAACCAACTTCCGATTTTAAAGCGGGTAGGGTATGAACTGAGTCGAACTCGGTGGCAGTAGAGGTGGTGGTTGGGGCAAGTATTGGTGGAGGTAGAGTAGGAGAGATACTAGTTAGGTAAATTGGTGGTGTGGGTATTGGAGCTTCCGGTTCATAGGGAAGGAAATCAGTTTTGGTGGTGGTGGCGGAGGTGAGACGACTGAATAGATCGTCGTAGTAGCTATACATGGCGGGGCTTTTGTTGGAGGAGGGGATGATAAATAGTTGGTGGTAGTGGTGGTGTTAGAAGGAAGTGTTGGTCGTATTTGTAAGGAAAAAAAACTCTCCTACTCTCTTAACCTTCTTTTTGGAGTTGACATAATACAAGTGGACCAATGGTTAAGGATGACATGGACGATCTTACCGTCATTGGTACACGTTGACCCAATGAGAGAAATCAATGAGTTGTATGGGAGAAAAGACGGAGTTATGAAAGGAGTTAAATGTCATTGCTACACGTCAACTTGACATTATTTTTAGGTGAAAAGAGAGTTAAAATGCGTCTTCGAAACTGCCTTGTTAAAGTTCAGCAGGAATTCAAAACACGACTCTCCCTTTTGTCTGATTATTTGGAATTTGTTGATTGAAACGAGGGAGTAGAACTAGAAAGTTTGTATAAAAGAAAATGTTGTTTATAATTTTATAAAAAATTTAACCGTCACAGAAAAGCTTATCTTTTGGACATGGTTGCATTCTCCCTCTTTTTTTATTTTTTCTCTTTTTCAATCTCTATTAAGAAACATAATAGAGGAATCGAACTACAAAACTAAAAAAAATGAGAAAAGTGGCTTAATTGTCCGATAACGATGTTGTGAGTTAAGAAGTCAATATATATAGCCAAACTAGAATTACATAAGTTGTTTATCATTTATAGAATGTTGTTGCTATTTCACATTTTTTTTCTGCCTAAAATTGCATCACCTAACCCAAGACTTGGATCAATTTGGGGACCATCCAGTACAATTGCTTTCCCTACCCCTTGGGCTTTGGTGGTACTATTCAACCCTAAAATAATTTTGAATCTGCATTCACCTAAATTTCATGATGCATGATAGGAATTTTGCATGTATGTTTTAAAGGTTACTCTGGAGAGGCCCTTCCGTCGGAGGAACTTTCTTTTATTTGAACTCAATAGGAAATTCCCTTGGATGTCTAGAAATAAGTTCAACAATCCTTCCTTAGCTGGAGTAATTACCAAGTTGTTTTGTATCTCTTGAATTTCGATTTTGAGACACAGATACATATTACTTTTCTAAACTAAACAATCGGAACATTACCCAAGTCTATAAAGGAGAAGTTGAGCTAGTTGACATTTGAAACAAATCCCAAATGACAAAGTCCATGCAAGATAGCTGGGTGGAGCCACATGACTTTAATGAAAGAAGCATTAGACTTTTGGTGGAAGTCAAGTCTCACAAAATAGTGCAATGAAACAATTCAACTTGATTACCCTAGAGCCAATACAACTAGTAAGATTAAGTGTCACATTCATGCAAGAATAATCCTTCTTGGTCGGTGAAAGATAGTGAGTGAAAGAGGAGACACTAGAGAGAGAGAGGGAAAGAGAAAGAAGAGAGACAATTGATGTATCACATCGAAGCAATGAAAGGGATTTTGAATCATAAGTAATCAAAATTTACTACTAACACTAAAAGCCCCACCAAAAGTTAGTTGACTTGCCAATGAGTTTATGATGTTTAATTTTTTTTTTTTTTTTTGATGTTTAATTGATAATCAGTTTATCTGAAAAATGACTTCAATGGTGGTTTTCTTATCTGCAAATTTCCACCATGTGAAACTCTTATACTAGGTGTGGGACTCTGGGACTTGATGGGGTGATTTAAGGCTAACTCTCTAACTGTGTGTGTTTTTAGTATTGACTCAAAATTTGAACGTACTCGAACTCAAAATTTGAACGTACTCGAATCATATATCAGATTATTTGTTTTTGTCTTACAACATCTCCAATGCAACACTCAAATTCTAAACTGATGTGTCAAGATTTATTTTAGAGATCTCTAAGTGTCACATAAGCAAATCAATTGATTTTATACGAAAATATAGATTTTTAGAGTTTCTCTCAGTGTTGCATTGGAGAAGACTTTCTAATAGAGTTTCTCTAAATGACCAAATAGGAAAGAGACCATTTAGAGATCCATTTTTCACACTTGACACAAAGAATTTTTAGAGTTTTCTTGAGTCTTGCACTGGAGATGCTCTTAACTCGTTAGAATGCGTGATTTGGTTGATTTTATGTTCATTTTATTCAAATAATTCAAATTCAGACATGTCAAATTAGACAAAAAACAAACACAAACCTTAAGGTGTATATTAGTGTCTCAGCTATTTCTTTTTTGATATTATTCAAGTTCCCTTATGTTGATCGATGATCACTTTCTTAGCATTACTTCATCTAACTTAATTAAATAAATAAATAATTAATGTTGGAAATGAGAAAAAAAAAATGTAGCATTTTGACAAATCAAAATTTCCATGGAAGTAATAATTCATGCCCTATATCTAACCTAGTAAGCTAGGATGTTCTTTCAATCTTGCAAAAGGATTGATAAAAACTGGTTATGGACCAATACACTGTAAGCTTAGTGTGGTTTTATCATTAGGGTCAACATTCAAAATAGTCTCACCACTCACAAGGTGGATGAAAAGAAAATATGAAAATACATATCTTATACTACTAGTTTATATATAAAGTCTATTTAACATGACTTTTCTTTTTATGGGAAAATGGAGCATGGTAAGTGAAAATATTTATTCCTACATTTTTCACAAAGATCTCCCAAACTTTAGTTTTTTACATACTTGTAAATAACATATTATTAGACATCTCAAATAGGGAACTGGAGAAGCCCAAAAGTTCAATCTAATAAAAAACCATGTCGAAAGTGTGGAACTAGGGTGAATACGTCTACGTGCTACTTCATAAATGAAAGACAATATGACTGATATTGAGACGGGTATTACATCAGTTAGTGATTTCATTTCTTATATCTATCAGAACGACTCTATTTCCAAATCTACAATATTCTCTTTGATTTGGTTGCTCACTATATAGATTTCAATTCATACATTATAATGTGATGTGAAAGCTTTCAAGTATTAAGATGAGAGTGTGATATAGATAGATAGAGATAGATTTTACTAGCTAGTAGTAGTGCTTGAAAGGAGTATGAAGAGCAACTATCAACGAATAGTAATGACAAGATTTTATTCTACTTTTTTCTCTTTACTTTTTCGTCAAGTTGGTCTCATATTTGTTAGTATTTTCACAAAAATGATAAAGGTTTCTCTAATAGGAAACTAAAGATAAGAAAATCGAAAATAAACAAATACCATTATGTGGTTTCAAAAATAAAAAATTGATTTATAATTGCAGTCAGCTATTGACAAGGATAATGAATTACAAACTTTTTCGTGTACCTGCTTTTTTGAGGACGAAATAACAGCTGGTGTTGTTGTGAGCACAACTGATTAATTACGCCGAGAAATGTCATTCCTGCAAGATTTCACCTCTGATTTATGAAGACTGATGAGTTTCAAGATGGAACTCCAGAAAAAAAACTCTATATTCTATCATTTAGTAAGATCATCTCAGTGAGTCTAGTAGATCCCTGAGGAAAAAACAATGAAAGATGACGCAACAACAGTAGTAACCATAACAGGTAATAAGAATAAACGTAAATTGGAGAGGATGCCTTGTACAGATGAAAGAGTGATAAAAAAATGAAAGCATATGCGCATAAATAATATCTTGATTAGCTCCGAAAGCCGTCAAGCTTGCAAGGTGGAAGTGCATGGTTTCATTTTATTTTTAGGGGCAACCCAAAGTTTCGTCATACTCAATTTGATTTTGAATCCATTTAGTCCTTACAAGAGCCTGAAGATTAAGGGTAGAATGAACATCCAAGAGGTGGACAAGTTCCGAACAGAGAATCTCTAACTTGTTGTAAACTTTATGACAAGGTCTTTGCCGACCAACAGATTGTGCAGCCGAAACATCAATAAGAAATTCACCATTAAAAGATCAAAGAAGGGCTTCTGGTGGAATTTATAAATCAAAGACATAACAATAGTATTAACCTTATGAGTTGTTCCCGAAAAAAAAATACTGACCTTGTTAAACTCTTTCATCAGTTAGACATTGGTCGGTACCAGATAGAATCTCCACTCTTTAACAGGTTAAAGCTTGATGAGTTGTTGAGCAGAACAACTTCGTCTCGACGTCTTCCATACACTTAGCGATTCCTAGTCCCTAATACAATTATACATGAAAGATGAAAACAACGGTTTCTTTTTTCGGAAGTATATAAAGTCCACTGTCTTTGTACACTACCATTAAGAAGTTTGAGTCTATAAAACTGACAGAAAACAACTTCTAAGTTGGAAGCCGAATGATCAGATATCAGATTTTTAACAAAAATGCAAATATTTGCACCAAAACAACTTCCATTAGATGGTTGAAAACTCTATTCATTAGAACCCTTTATATGTACTAACGGAACCTCATGGTATGAAATAAAATGGTGTTCAGATGATTAATATCCAGAACTTCTCTTAAGAGCTCGAGAATTCGCAAAATGAAGGTAGACAATGAGCCAAAATTGTTTTATATTATGAATTTACCTTGTTTTCACCTAAATGTTCCATCTAGAGGAAAAAACTAATTAGTTTGATCAACATTGAGAACAAAAATATATAAACATCAGACAGGACAAGAACAAACTGTTTTCATTTCCGGCTGAAACAGAAAGTTTTGACATTCCAAAATTAACCATGGTTAGCAAAGGGTGCATCAGCGACACTTCCTTTTAGTTTGTCCAATCAAATATAAACGTCACGAAAACATAATGACAAAAAAGTATGATATTCATGATGATAGGGTAAGTTCATACTTGCTATTTACATACTCCAGTAAGAAAATTTACATGTAAAATGCGAACCTCAGTTTGTACAATGAAATTTGATCGGGGAAGTCGAGTATTTCAACTACTATACCTGCAAAACATGACAAGTGTCAGAAAGTCTGTTGAGTGATGTAAATTAGATCAATCAAACAGAAGAAGAAAAAAAAATTGTCGATGGTAAGTGAAGAAAAGCCTTGTTCTCTAGTTTTACGTGCATATGTAGTGAATATCTATTATTGAATTCTATAAAATAAAAGAAGAAAATATATTATGCTACATACTTGATATTAACAAACGAAAAATCGTAAAGACATTCAGAAAATTCAGATGTATATATTGCTCATGGAGAAAAATGATCTAGAGCTAATGAGACATTGGAAGCTACCTAGATATGTCCTTCGGAGCACCAGCTATTGCTTCTGTTTAATGATCTCCGTAATATAATTGTACTTAAAAGTTCCACCGATCAAGCAGTGTATTCAAAATCTTCATTCTTGGAATTTTCAGACATGCCAATTTGCCTTCCATGAAGAACCTCAAAACAAGTTGGATTTCTTTGATGTATATTACTCTATGGCAAGCTAACGAATATCTTGACCTTCTCCCCCAATTCAAACCTCAACCCATTACATAAAAGCTCCACACTTTCTCCAGAACGTGGATGATGGATTAGTACCAAGATTGGAACCAAGATCATATGCAGTAACTGAACCACCTAGTCGATCCCCGTTCCCATGATATGTTGCATCAGTAGTTAGTACTTGATCAGATTGTTCAGGGGCTACTTTCCTTGGCCTCTTCCATTTCTTTGTAGATGAAGTACCATTATCCTCAAAATCTTCTTCTTCTCTATCTCTATGTAAGTAAATCCAAAATTTCCTATCAGTATCAAATTGTACGCAAGGATCAAGTTCGTAGTGTAAACGATCCATGGCTCCACTCACAACTTGGTTGACTTGTGCATCATCGATTGTTTCCACTACATATTGTGAATCTCTAATCAGTGTACAAACATCTGCTCTAGTGCCCATACCACCAGGCAACCTCGAAGCTGCATCCCTCACGACACAGAGAATTGTAACATGTGGTGGTCGATCGGGTTTAAGCATAAAATGATCACGGCATTTTGATGTCAGTTTTCCACCAAACCTTCTCAGAGGAGCTACCATGGATTTTATACCATCAGCAGCTGTGTAGGAAAATGCCCTGTCTGGAACTAAATACCTCAAAAGTTCTTCCTTATGGAAATATGCCCTTACTTCTTCAGAGCTTGGATTAATGGTGCTGAGACTCCTTTGAGCTCTAAGGTCCTTAAATCTCTCCTTCACATCAAGAGAAGGTTGCATCAACATCAGAGGTGGAGCAGGAAGGCTCCTTATTAGCTGAAGAGTCTCTTGCTCGTTTTTCAGCCAATCAGCGAATGCATCAACTAACTTTACAAGCATCCTGTGTGGAATACCCCAACCCTTAGCTGATATATCCTCTTCAACACTATCGGGATTTGATGAGCTTGAAGAAACAGGGCCAATCCATGACCAATTTTTACTAGTTTTTTCATAGAATACGAGTGTCTTCCAATCTGTTGCTCCTAGAGGTGCGGTTTTAGAGGAAAATAGCTTCAGCACACCCCTGACCAAATCCTGAAGTGGCTCCAATGTTTCAAGAATCGAAGGATCTCCGGGATTTGACCTCACACGGCTGACAATCTCTTGAATAGTTAGAGAGGGAAATTTTCTATCTCCAACTTGTGCTACAACAGACGAATCTGTGTACTCATCAGAATGAGGATATGAGACATTCTTGAGACTTTCATGATTCCCCATTTGCTCTTCCTTCGGTTTCTGAACCTCATCACTCCTCTCTGTAACTTTATCAGCCACTGAGAAATCTTCAACAAATGGAGTGATCAATGCCATACGAACAGCTGAAAGAAGATGTATGATCGAGAATGAAAAGCCAATATGAACTGTTGGTGTTATCAATGCGAAGGGTTGTGCAGGTTCTACGTCAGGCTCAAGATCTAACAATCCTGTATCTGCAATAATTACATCTGGAGTTACTGACTTAACCAATGAATCACCACTTTCAGACTCCATATTCCACTTAACCGGTCTCTTCAGCATCAAGGGTTCGCCAGGATGAATCGGATTAGATCCATCTAGTGCATTCGCATGTGTTAGACTTACATCTGCCTTCTCTTTCGACTTCTTTGTTAGGGAGTTGCACCCTGACAGAGACATGCTTGATCTTTCGCTACCCCTATTCCGCAACCTAGGAATAAGATGTGACTCATCTTCTTCATTATCACTGTAATCTTGCAAGTAATTTGACTTGGGCAGATGATAGTCACAATCAAATCTTCCTTTGTTCATTATCTTTGCAGGAATCTCTAACTTTTCATGACATTCAAGTTGCATCTGGCCAATGTCAACCAAATCTGTAGTAGCACTTTTATGCAAGTAATGTGATTGCGGGTTCTTATCTTTCTCTACAAACATATTATCCTTCACTGGATTTAGCACAAACTTGAAAGAAGTAGAAGAACCATCCAAGGCACCGCAAGAAAAAGCCAACTTCCTTCTCAATTGGTTACTGTCTCCTTCCATGTTCCGCCCTCCATTTTGAACCAACTCCCTTTTCATCTTCTTTTGTGAAGTCTTGGCTGTATAATCCAAAGGGAGTAACTGATCATTCGTCTGTGGTGGAAAATTTCTATAAGACGTAAAGTTTGGGTTATGACCAATGTGGTTAATGCTTTCAATATTTACATTTCTTTTCTTGATTTTAATATCTGAACCATCAAGTTTTCTTCGATGACCCATCAAGAAGTCTTCTACGTGTCTTTTTCTGTGCGAGAAGGGTTGGCTTCCTGCCGAGCAGTTCAATGGGTTTCCTTCCGATAGCAAATGCTGAGCTCTACTGCTTCCAGTGTTTATCCAATCTCCATCTGCATGCAGATGAGATTTGTCAAGATAATGTGAATCCTTCTCATCAATCTGGCTCCTTGTCAACTTCCTATCATAGTTGAAGCAATCTTCACTTTTCAAGACTTGATGTTTTTTTTGCGGCTTAAACAAGCCATCTGTAGCCCTTTTACACTCATATGCATCTTTTTGGTCTCTCTGCAGAGCGATTCTGTTATTAATTCGGGAATCATATATAGTTTCAGGTTCCTGCTGAGGCATAGTACACTTTGAAGCATAAGGTCGAGTTGTACTCGGACCGTGATTATCTGAATGGACTTTTGATTTAGTCAACTTCAACACCCCTTTTGCGTTCTTTTTTTCATACCTAGAAACAACTCTGTCATCCGTCATTGATCCTAGCTTAAGGCTCTTGGTTCGTTTACTCCTACCATTATCGAATGTCTCTCTTCCCGAAGATTCAGTCTCTGACCCTGACTCATCCATCTTTTCATACATCAATCTTTTTCGACTTATCATTAAGTTTTGAGTATGATCTCTTTCGACAACGCCATACCCTTTTCTGTTCTTCATAGCATCTCTCATCTGGTTAAACTTATCCACCATAGAGTTGTGATACTCTCGAAGCAAGTGGTAATGTCGTTTGTTCTGAAAGAAATTTAGACTTTGTCGATAAAGTGCAACTCTTGGTTCACATAATCCACCATTCAACATGTCGGAAAACTTGATTAAAGGGCTTCCAAAATGGAAATTAGCACCAGAAAGTAATTCCTTAAGAGTTTCCATGAATGTACTTTGGTCCATGTCGGGAAGGTACTCCGAAAGGCTAAATCGTTCATCTTCAGTTAGACAATTGTTCCATGAATCTACTGAGAGAATTTCAGTTAAATCATGAAGATCATAAAGCTCAAAAGGAATACTACAGTACTGATTTCCAACTTGACATAACTCTTCCCCAATTTCCCCCAAATTTAACAACTCAAAATCATCTGAATCTTCTCCAGATTCAGTATCATCAGAATCGTAATCGTAATTAGAGCAACTCCAATGTGGGGCTCGGGCTCCCAATTTTGGGAGCCCCTGAATTTTGGGAGCCCCGGGGCTTAGAGCAACTCCAACGTTGGGCTCCCAAGAGGGGCTCCCAAATCCAAAATATGCACATGTGTGGTGTATGTGTGTGAGGGTTGTGTTTTAAATTTTGGCTCTAATATATTAAATTTCAAATTTTTTAAAAAATTGGGGGGGATTTGAATTTCAAATTTTAAAATTTTGGGGGGAATTTGAATTTCAAATTTTAAAATTTTGGGGGGAATTTGAATTTCAAATTTTAAAATTTTGGGGGGAATTTGAATTTCGAATTTTTTTTACTTTTTGTTCACCTATAAATACAATCACTTATCCATTAAGTTTTCTACATCTTGTTTCTCTATTCTCTACATTTTCCTTCTACATTCTTTCCATCTTCTCTCTCCCTTCAATGGATGATAATTTTGAGTTAACAAATATGTAAATAAGCATTAACGAGCAAAATATCATCATCATTAGTATAACGTTTATTAGAAACCGACGACATTGGCGTTTCATTACAATCAAAACTTTCTTCGACCCTTTCTTCGACCCCATCATACGATAAATTAACTTCATCGGTAACATTGAAATCGGAGTTTAACATTTCCATATAACCGAAATTATGCAAATTGGCATTTGGATCCATTGAAAAAAAAAATTGATAGAAAGAGTGAGATGGAGAGGATGGATGACAAAGAAATTGAGAGAGAAATTGAGAGAGAGAATGATAATAGAAATTGAGAGAGAGAATGATATGAAATAGAAGTATGGGGTGGATCCCCTTTAAATAGGGGATCCACCCCATACTACCGTTGGGAGCTCCCAACTAGCCGTTGGGAGCTCCCAACGGTACAAAATCAGGGGCTGGGAGCCCCCAGCCCGGGCTCCCATTTGGGAGCCAGGGAGCTTGGGCTCCCAGCCCCCCCGGGAGCCCAGCCCCGGGGCTCCCGGGTTGGAGAACGTGGGCTGGGGGCTGGGGCTCCCAAATTTGAATTTGGGAGCCCAGCCCCCCCCACGTTGGAGATGCTCTTAGAAACTGAACTATTCGAAATTAGTTCACCCTCCTCACTTAACATAATGCCCTATTTTCGAAAGAGAATATCTGCCAATTAAAAAAAGAGGAAGAAGCTATAAGTATTACGAGTTCTTGACTAAACAACTTCTACTCAAACAGAAACCCTAAGAACAAAAAACATGGCAAGAAACAAATAGAACAGCTCCTCTTACTCAGGAGAAGAAGAGTTCATACAATCTCAATTATCAACTCCTATAATGCAACTGACTTAGAATTTTTAGAGAGAGAAAGAGATAAAGTTGGAGAGAGAAACTCGAGAAGTTACTGAAAGTACAGAGAAAAAGGAATGAAGAATACCTAATGATGTGTTTGATTCATGTAATAGCATTGAAGAGCAAATTGTCTCCGATTCTGTTTCTGGACTTGTATTGCATTGTTGAAACCCTAAACCTAGAAGGAACAGGAAGGAAAAAGGCGACAATGAAGGGTTTTGTGGAGAAATATTGATCGTCGGATGGGGAAGGAGAAGAAGATAAGTGGAAAATGACGAAAAAGGACAGAGGTAAGAAAGAAGAAGAGGTTTTAGCAGAGAAGACGGTGAGGTGGCACAAATACCGTTGTAGACGATAATGTCCACCATGTCCTTGTGGGTCCAATTCTGGTTAACTTGGACACCAATTCTCTCTTCAAAGTTATAGACCATCTCCCATGGGTAGTGTTGGGAAAAAGGTCTGGGAACCTGGGATCCGGCCCGATCCGCCCGGACCGTTTAAACCCGTAGACCGAAGGCTACTCGAGCCGGCCGGCCCGATGGCTCGGGTTTATAGGGTTAGGAATCGGATAGGCCCTCAAATCTAAGTCCCGGCCCGTTCTACCCGTCCGATACCCGAGCCCGATGGAGTGCCCGAACCCAGCTTAGGATCCGCGTGTATTCTTTGAGATCCAACGGCTGAGATAGGGTGTCTTCTCAAATTAGTTCTCAGCCGTTGGATCTACCGAACTTGGCCCTTCATCTCTTATAAAATCCCTCCCCCCAAATCAGAAACCCTAAAGTAACCTAATACTCTCTCTCCGCCTCTCTCTCTCTCTCTAACTCCAAGTCTCCAACAGAAACAACAATGCACCAACCCTAAATCTTTGACCACTTCCACTTACCACTTCATTGCTTCATCTATCTATTAATCATATTCATATCTCTCTGTCTCTCGGGTTTATTTCACTTGGTCTATGTCTCTCTTATCTTTCCGACTCCATCATCCAACAACAAAAGCTTCAAAGTCTATAACAATTTCCTTTTATATGTTTGTTTTGTAATTTTGTCGTTTAATTTTCTTTTCTTTGTTAAATAATGTGAATATTGATAAAGTTGATTATTCTTTTAGTATTATTTTTTTTGCAAAAAACCCGAGCCCGTCCGGCCCGAGTCCGGTGAAGCCCGCTCAGGCAACCGGGCTCAGACGGGTTACGGGCTCTAATATAGTGCATTTTCGTCCGCTCCGATCCGCCCGACAGTTAGACACGGACCCGGCATACTCGCGCCTGATCCGCCCGAGTCCGGCTATATGGTGCCCGAGCCCGTCCGAACCCGGCCATAGGAAACAAAAGAAAACTTAATTTGTGCTATCTAATGTACCAGTTGAAATTTTCTTTCTTATACGACACCTCACATAATAATTTTGTTTATAATATTGAGTAGCTTATTGATCTCAAATGAAATCTCACACATTAGATTTTTTCTTTAGATATTTTAGAATCAAACGTTGTCACATCATTTAAAACTCAAATTGAGTCTTACACTGGAGAGAGTTTCTTTCGGTCCATGTTTTGGAGAACAAAAAAAACCGAATTACAAATTTTGGATGGAAACAAAAACGTTTTGTAATCTTTTGTTTCCTCAAAACACCACCCACCATTTTTCTTCCCCCTTCTATCTGAATGAATCCCTTCTGAAAGAATTGGCGATGGTGGTGGTTTGGAGTTGGTGGTTAGAGATTAGAGAAATATTTGAAGAAAAAGGTTTCAGTTGAAGAAAGAGATGAAAGAAATGGTGATGGTCAGAATTGGAAGTTAGAGATAGGAAGAGATTGGAAGAAAAAGTTTTGTTACCACAAAATTTTTGAGAAAACTCAAAATCTTTTTAAACGATTGTAATCAAAATTTTTTCTTGTATTCTCAAAGCGTCATCCATCTCAAAAAAATCCAGTGACATAATTGAAGGATATATTCCCTCGGTCTGAAGGAATGGTATCCTTCCGAAGGAATGTCATTCGACCAAGATGTCAATGCGTACGATTTGGCGAATAGGATCTTGATGACCTTACTCGGAAGATCATCTAGTCCGGTCGAATTAGAGGTCGTAATGCTTAGCTAGAAGCCACTTACGATCGTCGGATAACTTCGGTAATTCGCAACTAACATAGACCGGATCCTACAAGGGTTACACATAAGAGTGATGGTTTGAACGGAGAGAATTGACTATTGGGAGATTGAAAAATAGGTGGATTGGATCCATTATTAGTAAGTCCAATTAGTTCGGAGGAGTCCAAACACATACACATACACATACACATACATCCGGGTTCGAAAGGGACGCCCGGGAAGGCTTTAAGAGGGTCGGCCATGTGATGGCCGACCTAAGCAACGGGCCGGCCATCTTATGGCCAGTTAATACCTAAGTGGCCCTACCAAGGAAGCCCATAAAGGGGCTATTTTGGTTGGGCACACTAAAGGAACCCTAAAAGGGTATTTTGTGAAATACCTTCTAATTGAGTCTTTATGAATCCTAGTTTTGGTCAAACACCTATTCTAGGGTTTCTATATAAGGATCAAATTAGACAACCTAAAAGAAAAAAATGAAAGAAAAACCAACTGTAAAGCAATTCAGTGTGTATTTCTCAGAGAGAGAGAGAGATGTTCTTCATCTCAACCTTCAAGAAGGTCCTAGCTGACACGAAGGAGGGAGTTCAAGTCATACACTCGGTGTCTCAAGTAGAGGAGCTACGATTGGAGCTCTTATCTTTCGAATACTGCCCGAGATTTAGTTCGTGAGAAAGCGATTAAGGTAATCATCTTCCCGATTCTAGTTCATTGATATGTTCATGTATAGATCCTGGAAACCTAATGTTAATCATATGATGATTGAGATTCTGCTTACAACATTAGGTAGTATCATAAACATGATAACAAATACAATACCCTACAATAATGTGTTGGAAGAAAAAGGGAAGGTTTTAGGGGGTTATAGCTAGAAGTTTCGAAAATAAAAAGATACTCAACAAAGCTAATTCTTTTGGTCAAATAGCTTTAAAAGTTTACAATCTTTTCTGAGGTCGATTGTTAAGCAATAACATAAAACAAATTGTTTTGCACTTTGCGCCAAAAAGTATATCATCTACAAAAATAATAGAAAAAAACTTTTTTAAAACGAACTATTGTTTTTATCAAAATAATCTCCCGTGTTAAAAAAATGAGAGTAGTTTTCCTCTCAAACTGCTTAATTTTTTGTTTACGTTATTACTTTCTTTCTATTTAAGATATTCTTAGTTATTTTTGTCTAATAGATTTATCGAGTAAAAGTAAAGTTTTATGTAGCAGCATAAAACTTGATTGACTGATTTACACTCACTTTCGGTTTGACTTGGTCAAGTTGCCTTGACCGTGTCAATTTTCACTGGCAATAAGTCAATATCGGTCAAACTGATTAAAAACACCAAGGCCATGTTTGGCGCACGGGAATGGATTCCTGGGAATAAGAATGTAAATATTTGTAAAAGTTCACTTTTACCCTTACTTAAACTACATAAAATACACATCAAATATTTTTTTTTTAGCATAAAATATACACATCAACTTTGTAATATATTAAAATCAGTATTATTTTTTCAAATTCGTAGATATGAAATAATAACACGATACATCAAAGGGTTAAAATTTAAAGATAATAAATAAATATCTTGATAAAAATTTATCTAAAATAAAATTTTGTTCGTAAACCTAAATAGAAATTTATCTAAAATTAAATTTTGTTCATAAACATAAATAGTACTTATTAATACAAAATCCTACAAAAAAAAATAAAATTGGTAATTCAATATTTTGTTAAAGATATATTTGTCAATAAATATTAATATATGTGATTCCGGGGGAATGTGAATCGCAAACCCACCTCCCCCACTGGGTTTGCTATTACCCCTTTTTGAGGGAATCACATTCCCGGATCCACACCATTCCCGCAAGCCAACAATGATCTGGAATGTGATTCCCGGGAATCACATTCCATTCCCACGACATTCCCGCGCGCCAAACATGGCCCTAGAGTCTTCCATCACTCCCAAAACCTAAGAATTCCTCCAATTAATTCTTCCGTTAACCATACTCACTACACTGCCACTTTGATTTTTTTTTTTAATCGATGGAAACATCCCAAAATCAAACTGTTATCTTTCTTTAAGATCATGTTCAAACTATTGGTATTGGAACTTTTTATTGGTGTTTTAATAAAAAAAATCATGGAATAGGGATAAATTTAACATTCTTATTTTAATTCAAATAAAAGTATAAAGAATAAAAAAATTCCCACTAAAAGGCTATAGAAACAACCCTTTAATCTTTTTCGCCTTCAGTTTCTTTCAGTGAAAGTGGTGTTATTCTTGAAAAGCAAACAACTTCATAAAGATAATTTATCGGAGGTACCAGTACGACAGATTGCATTATATGTCGACATGAAGCTACTGATATGTAATGGAACATATCGGTTTTATCTTATCCACATAAAACTTATCAAAATTTTCTTCAAATATTGTTGTTATCTGTCGGTAAGACTATACCGATACCTTATGCTACACATCGGTTTCATTTTTCCAACAGTTTGAGTACAAGGGTTTCATCTTAACAATGAAAACTTATCGAAGTTCTCCCCGAGTATTCCTCTCTGCTATTTGTCGATATGATTGTACCGATGCTTTATGTTTTACATCGATTTCATCATTCTGTTAGTTTAAGGATAGAGTCAGTTTCACCTTACCGACGGAAACTAGTAAAAACATTTGATCAACATGTGTGTATAAAAAAAAGTGATTATGGTAGGGTAAAAATTGATTTCGGTGTGAGAGTGAATAACCACGAGTGTATCGGGTAAAAACGGAAGGGTATATTACGTTTCCCTTAGGTTGTGTTTGATATCAGGGAAATAATTCTATGGAAATAAAAGAGTTCCATGGAAAGTCTTCCACGGAATTTATTCCATGGAAATAAGAGTTCTTTCGTTTGACAGTCATTTATTATTCCGTGGAATTACGAACTATGTTATTTGGTCGACAACTAACTTCTCCGAATATAATATTCAATGAAGAGTTTTTATTTACTCTTTATGTAGTCGAAATGATTTTTTTTTTCCTTTTACGTTACCAAAATTACATTTTCGTCCTTATGTTGTCTAAATTACATTTTTACCCTTATGTCACTTTGATTTATAAAAGGGTAAAAATGTAATTTTAGTTATATAAAGTGAAATTGTCATTAACAACTTTGTAAATATGTCATTTAGTAAGAAGGGCAAAAATGTCATTTGCTCAATGTATAAATAAAAGTTTATTTTGCTAAATTTTATGGGTAAAATGTCATTTAGAACATATATGGAGATAAATATTAGGTTTCAAGTATTCGAATATACTAAAATATTTTTATTTTGATTTTTGACTTTCCACGGAAACTAATTCCTAAGGTGGAGCAAGGAATTAAAAGTGGGCTATTTCATGGAAATAGATTCCCTAAGGAATTAAAGCTATGGAATTATACTT
The DNA here is from genome assembly GCF_041429995.1 of Eschscholzia californica. Lineage (NCBI taxonomy): Eukaryota > Viridiplantae > Streptophyta > Magnoliopsida > Ranunculales > Papaveraceae > Eschscholzia > Eschscholzia californica. The sequence goes on along the minus strand of NW_028238309.1, from coordinate 46,198,161 downwards.
CGTATCAAACGGTGGAAATACCTAATTCCATGAACATTCTTTTATTTCCATGGAAATAGGAGATATCAAACACACCCTTAGGAATTTCCAATTTGTCCAAGGTGAAACGTGGGCCTATCAACTTTCTCCATGACGCAGATGGAGTTCAATGTAACCATACCGCCGTGAGTCCCCTCGCAAACATTCTCACTTAGTATGTGGAGGCTTTTCGAAAATGTTTATTACTTCTAAAGGACAACCTCCATTCATCATGTAACAGTTTCCTCTCACAAATTTTCATATAATGCAAAACCTTCTTACAAAAATGGTAACTGAGATATGAATTAGAGGCACTTCACAAACTGGATATTATATGAGTTGATACTTCGCCCGAAAATCTGGGTCAACCTTTAGGCGGAGAGCTGATGCGGTCAGCCCAAATTGTTCAGACATCCTCTCCTTTTAACATGCCCAACCAATCAAGGCTAACCACATCAGATCTCGGCCTAACATTGGCCCATGGGCCATTTAACATTTCTGTAGAAACATTCACTGGCAGCAAGGTCTAATATATGAAAAGAAAAATTCCATTTCAACTCTGATATAAATGGAGAACTATAGGGAGAAAGAGATCTGAGAGGAGGAGCTCGTCTTGCTTGTTAAGGTATCTTCTACGATTTGAGGTGTGTATTGAGATGTGTCCGATCACCCCCTCCTCTTATTGACACCATGGGACCATTGGACAAGCTCTTACTACTTACATGGGGTTGTTCTAGAAAGACAACTACCACAGTAATATCATCATGGAAATGTCTTCTCACTCCCTGTTCAATCTTCTTCAAATCCCCATATCTCATCTCTCTTTTCTTCGCCGCTTGTTTAAGTGCAGCTTTAACAAGTCTCCTCGCTATTCCCTGCCATATTCATTACACAAAAACATCTCATTCTATTAGTAGTCACTAGCATTGTTTTGTAAAAGAAAAAAAAAAGTACATGGACCCTGAACCCTATGGGCCGACTTGGGCTCAGGTATTGATCCAAAGGTTTTTGGGCCAAGATGAGCAAAAATGAACTGTCTGATTGATTTGTAAAATTTGAACTCCATAGCTCACATAATAGTATCCCACTGGACTAGTATGACATTCTTTTGTAAAATGGAACTTGATAACAAAAAAGTGAACTTACCTTGCGAGGATGATTACTGACAATGCTGACGGCTTCTTGATTGCTAAGGTGTTCCCATAGACCATCCGAGGCAAATATTAGGAACAAATCTTGAGGTTTGAGTTTGTGCACGAGTATTGATGGGTCGGGTTTGAGAATCGGTGTCTTAAAGGGTGGCAATCTAAACTTCATCTGTAGAGGTTCTCTGTTGAACTCTGCCTTCTTCAGATAGGCATCGCCTATAGATCTCGTAACCTGCAAGAGTAAGAAATTCAGTAGTGCTCTCAACGAGATGCTCTGACCACTAACCAGCGTCTCTAAAACACCTGCCCGGATCCTAAGCCTGCGACCCAAGCCCATCTACTTTTGGGGCTGAAGTGAGTTTATGTTAGAGAGACGATTGATTATACAACCAAAATGAAACAGGATTCTCGAAAAATACCTGTATAATACCCTTAACACGCCAAACTTTGTGTTTCAAAACTACAATCTGTGAGTCATCGGGATGCAATGAGCGGATCTCATCTCTCACAGACTCGATACTTGCATTATGCTCTGATGATAACTGAGAAGCTACAACTTCTCTAGTGGCTTTCTCCAATCTACCTAAAACTACCCGAGAATCTCCAGCATTTGCTACATATAATGTTCCGCTAGAAATGATTCCCACCAAACAACATGACCCTACTGATAACATTTGTGGCTTAATTGAGCATTGCTTTCTTACAAGAGAAAGGAATCCTTCTTCGGTTGCTAAGAATGCTTTCTGAATAACATTAGGTGATATGTCTTGTTGCTCCGATGTAAATTCTGCAGCACAAAAAGTTGTCCAATCAGTAACTATAACGAAAAACTTCAACAAGGGATTCAACCCTACGATAACAGCAAATCTTTTTGAAGATAAAGTCGTTTTATACAGAAGAAATATAGAGATAAACAAAGAGAAGCCATATCTCGGCTATTCGCCTGTTGGATAAGGAAGGAGGTGAGTTTGCTTCAGAAGTGCATAATGTTGGTCTAAAATCGTCGAACTGAATAATAACCATTTTGACAAACGTTTTAAGATTGGAGTAATCCAAGTGGGAGTTTGAGGCTTAAAGCAGAAGCCGACTTGATTTCGAAGTCCAGAAGGCCAAAACAAAAACGGCATGGGAGTGAGAATACACATTTTAACAACAGTTTTTGTAAAACAGATTATGAGAGTCACCCTTATCTTCAAAGTTTATTCTCTAGAGTGATTTATGTTGTTGACTAAATAAATACAATTTTGGTGTGTTTGGATGAAGCATTCATGAATACTAGGATTTCTGGTTGCCAAACAGACCAAGGACTTCGGAGACCTTCATCCAAACACACCGTTCATGAAAAACACATTTACGATTACCATTAGTTTAGCTAATCAAATACTATTTATATAACATAATCTTTGATCATAATCGAAACACGTAGTAAATTGCGTAACTAAAACCACATTGCTATAGCCCGAAATGCATCAGAGAACCCGAATCAGTTAACTTGAATATCAAAACCAAGCATTTTAATCTAACAGTAGATAAATTAAAAGATTCAAAACTGACAGAAACATGTTTAATAGGAAATGGGTGAAAGGGGAAGAACATACGCTTCAAATTCTTGAACAGGTTTTCGTTTATATATCGGGAAGTATCAGGACCAGCATGACCATCATAGATCCCGACGAATGTCCCACGAGGACCACCAGAATCAATCAAACTCAACGACCCAGATTCAAGTTGGCTTTGATCTTCCAAAGAGCTATTAGCTTGAATTACAGCCATAGAGAATTCCCCATTTAAATGTTGACCTAAATCTTTATACCACAATAATCCATCAACCCTTCCATTTTCATCTCCATTTTTACTAAGATCATCATTATCACCCTCAACAAAAGATCTCCAACAAGGTGAAATCATTTTCACATAACTAGATAAAACCCTATCAACCATTACTCATTCAAATCACCTGTAATATAAAAAAACCCAAACTCAATATCAATTCTAGGGTTTGTTTTCTTAAAATTAAAAAAGAAAAAACTCTACCCAGACACTCAATTCAAGTATAACTGAATATCATGAGATGACATCACAATATCTTGAAGAAAAACAAGATGGGTATGGGGGGAAAACAAACTTGTTTTGTAGATGAATCTGAAACAAGAAAGTAACGATTTTTATTTGAAGGAGAGATGTTAGTTTTTTTATATATATATACCTTGAATCTGGTTGACTGAATTTTGCCAGCCCATGAGTTTTTATGTGAATGAGATTGCTCAACGTGACTGAGAATTAAGAGATAAAAGCGACAGTTTCTGATTGAATTTTGGATTAGAGAAAAGAGGGGAAGAATGGATAAGAGAGAGAGAGAGGTTTAGGTCAGCGAATCTTTCAGATTTTGTTGATGTCAACAAGAGGGAGGGGGATGGAGGGGGAGGGGGAGGGGGAGGGGAAGAGAGAGAAAATAGAGAGAGAGAAAATAGAGAAAGAAAGAGAGTGTGGTAGTAGACTACTACTACTATTGGTTGAACAATCTTGTCTCCTAAATTGCTGGACCAATCTATCCATCCGCTACTCCCTAGTCTCTCCTTTTTAAGCTCAAAAATGGGCCACGCCGCCACGATCGTTTTCTTAAGAATTAAGACTTTCGGGAATGAAATCACGTTCCCGTAACGTGAATCCTGAGAATCAGATTACTGTAGTTTAATGTTTGATTTGACCAGGAATGAGAATTTGATTCTTGACATATTCTTAATTAGGTGTTTGATTCGTATAGGAATAACAATGTAAATATTTGTAAAAAGTTCACTTTACCCTTACTTAAACTACATAAAATGCACATCAACTTTTTTTTTTAACATAAAATATACACATCAACTTTGTAATATATTAAAATCAGTATTATTTTTTCAAATTCGTAGATATGAAATAATAACACTATACATCAAAGGGTTAGAATTTAAAGATAATAAATAAATATCTTAATAAAAATTTATCTAAAGTAAAATTTTGTTCGTAAACCTAAATAGAAATTTATTTAAAATTAAATTTTGTTCATAAACATAAATAATACTTATTAATACCAAATCCTACAAAAAAATAAAATTGGTAATTCAATATTTTGTTAAGGACATATTTGTCAATAAATATTAATATATGTGATTCCGGGGGAATGGGAATCACAAACCCACCTCCCCTCGGGTTTGCTATTACCCCTTTTTGAGGGAATCACATTCCCGGACCCACACCATTCCCGCAAGCCAAACAATGATTTGGAATGTGATTCCCGGGAAGGGAAAGAGAGAAAATAGAGAGAGAAAGAGAGTGGTAGTAGACTACTACTACTATTGGTTGAACAATCTTGTCTCCTAAATTGCTGGACCAATCTATCCATCCATTACTCCCCGGTCTCTGCTTTTTAAGCTAAAAAATGGGTCACGCAGCCACGATCGTTTGCTTAAGAATTACGACTTTAACGCGCGCCGGAATGAAATCACGTTCCCCCTGGGAATCAGATTAATGTAGTTTGATGTTTGGTTTGACCAGGAATGAGAATTTGATTCCTGACATATTTTTAATTAGGTGTTTGATTCATATAGGAATAAGAATGTAAATATTTGTAAAAGTCCACTCTTACCCTTACTTAAACTACATAAAATACACATCAACTTTTTTCTTTTAAAATAAAATATATACATCAACTTTGTAATATATTAAAATCAGTATTATTTTTTTAAATTCGTAGATATGAAATAGTAACACGATACATCAAAAGGTTAGAATTTAAAGATAATAAGTAAATATCTTAATAAAAATTTATCTCAAATAAATTTTTGTTCGTAAACCTAAATAGAAATTTATTTAAAATTAAATTTTGTTCATAAACATAAATAATACTTATTAATACCAAATCCTACAAAAATAAAATAAAATTGGTAATTCAATATTTTGTTAAGGACATATTTGTCAATAAATATTAATATATGTGATCCCGGGGGAATGGGGATCACAAACCCACCTCCCCCCGGGTTTTCTATTACCCCTTTTTGAGGGAATCACATTCCCGGACCCACACCATTCCCGCAAGCCAAACAATGATCTGGAATGTGATTCCCGGGAATCACATTCAATTCCCACGCCATTCCCGCGTGCCAAACATGGTCTAAATTGCCAAATTAGCCACCTACAACAACTTCAACCGTGGCTTAGGCCGAGTCTGACATTGAAATTAAAAAATTCAGGTGCTTCCAAATTTTGAGAGTCTCAACTACTATATTGGACGCACTCTAAATTTGATAAAGTGGTCAGGTCTTTTGGGTGGACTCGTAGAGCCTTCGACAAACCTCATACATGTGAGTTTAGGTTTGAGACAGGACCGACCCTAGACCCAAAGTAGGCAAAGCTTCACTTTGGACACTCGATTTTGGGGCCACATTTAGTTTGAAACTGTCCATTTAGGTGAAATTTTATTGGGATGCCTATAATATAAATGGACCTGAGTTAGGCCACATAACGAGACTACAGGGTCATGCAGGTTACTTTGAATTGCAACTACACGGGCCCACCATTTCATTTTGTTTCATGGAAGTATGGAATCTTATTCTAATATGGCTTATTGTTAATCAGAATTGTTTTTTTCTCTCCCGGACTGAGCGATTTTCTCTCCCTGGTGGCGCCGCCTATTTCCTCTCAGTTATCTTCCTTTTACGATTTCTCATGCAGTTATTTCTCCCTACTTGACGGTTATTCTTCAAAACCGTCCAAATTCAAATTTATTTGACTTATAATTCCCCCTTTTGTTTGCTCTTGAAGAGCCTTTATTCTTGAGATGAGTCTCCTTAATTCGCTCTCTGTTCCTCTCCATCATCAACCTACTGGTCATATAACAGTTTCCCTCATTCCTTCATTTCTTCAATTATGGCTACTCAACAATCTGAATTTCTCCGTCAATTTGTGGCGTTAACCACTGATGATATCTCGATTCCCACAGTTGATGGCCCCGAACCTCCGATGGATATTGATTTACCTAAGAATGGCATCATCAAGTTTGTTAGTGGCAAAAAGCTGGACATCTGGCAAGCGATGCTTCGCATTTCCAGAGTTCTCCATGGACCAAACAAGTTCACTCTCACAGAAATATCCGACAACATGTATCTTATTCGTTTTGCTACTACTAGTGAATTAGGGATTGCACTTGATAGTTCACTTTGGGTCATCGCAGATGATTTGATTATCCTCTGCATATGTGACCCCAACTTGGCCCCATTCAAGAGACATGAAAATGTCCCATTTAAATCTCTTAACTTGGGTCAGTTGTTTCGAGCAGTTGCTCTGATGAATTATATGTTTCTCTTACGCAGGTGTCTTTTAAGGAGTTACATGCGAAAAACAGATAAAACCGAAAGAAAGACATACTAAGGGCATTTTGGTCATTTGCTGATGAGGGTAGTCTGATAATTTTGGTTAATGTTGATTCTTAGATGGAAAGTAGAGTCTAAGGCGAACCCAACAACGAAAGCGGAAGTTAAATTGGAGTCCGGATGATAGAGTTAGTCCAAGTCAAAGTTGGGGTCAAAATCATTTGACCAAATCATGTAGAAGACACGTGGCGCAGATCTATCAGAAGGACACAATGCAATCCGACGGTAATAGGTGGGCGTGGTATACCTTCGAGCGGATCGGGATGGCATTCAGTATTTTTTAAAGGTCTCGATCCCGTGTTACCACGCTCATGCTCTTACCTTGTATCGAGGAGCAGCTGACTGATCGAAGGGTCGAGATGTCAGAAGCACATATGGCTTCATTGGATGATGTGAGTCCCATAGATTTCACACGGCTGCGAAGTATTGAGTCATTTACCTGTTACCAATTATGCGTGGATGAGTGACCAAGCCAGACGTCTTTCCTCTTTTTACTGTTTCTTTTCAAATTATTTTGGAAAGTTATACTCCCTTCGTCCCATTTTGTTTAGGCGTTATTCCTTTTAAGGAAGTCCCAAAATGTTTGTCCCGTTACTTTAAATAAGACTCATTTATTACTAGTTTTATTAATGTTTCTCAATCTAACCTTACTTTTAATATTAATAAAAAGTTTAATTTCTATTGGTTCTACACTACTTCCAATGTAGTTTTCATTGTAATACTCTAAAGTAAATATGGGTAATTTAGGAAAATAGATTTAGTTAGAAAGAAATAAATGAAAATTCTTAATAAGTTAGATCTCCCAAAAGGTCAAACAAAATGGGACAGAGGGAGTAAATAACAGTAGAGAGAGAGAGAAGAGTATGAAATCTCTATAGAATGAAAGAGATCGGAGTGAGATTTGTTTGGAGATAAAATCAAAGATGGATTTGGCTGATGATATTTTAAAAACCTCTTGAGAAAGGAAAGAGATTAAAAATAGCAGAGAGAAGATATTCTTCTCTCTAGAAATATGAATCAGATTTTAGAGAGAGAGGAACCGAAAGGGATTCGACTGAAGCTAAGTATAGAATGGAATCAGTGGAAATCAGGAAGATTTAAAAAGAGATAGCTGGATTCGATTAGATGGGAGATTATTCTTCATGATATTTTCTGACCTTCTCGGCGAAAGGAGAGATACAGAGCTTAAATCTCATCTTTTGGGGGTGGAGCCTCTCTCAAGCTCAACCAGAATAGAAAGACCAGAGAGAGAGAGAGAGAGGGGCTAGAACAAGAAAAAACGGCAAGGGGCATCGCCATTATTCATCATCTTCCCTTTATTCTTTTCCTCTGTAATTTTATCTTCTTTTTGTGAGAGAAAAGAATGATTGTAGAGATAGATTAACAGAGGAATATAATCAAAACAGAGAATATCTTTTACCTCTTATCATCTTCTTTATTCAATTTCTGTTTTATCTCTTTTAGTGAGAGAGAGGGGAAAAACAGATAGAGTGAGAGTGATTTTCAGTAGTGAAAGAGAGACAGCAACAAACAGTAGAGAGAGAAAAAATCAGTTGAGGAAGACGAGAAACTTGCTTGGAAAATAATTTTCCCAAAGAGAAAATACTTCCGAGAAGACGAGAAAACTGCTCCCTTAGGGCGCGTTTGGTTAAATCAGTGAGAAAAACTTTATCCTTTTTCTATTTTCTCTCTTATATTTCATGTTTAGTTTAATCTTGTTTCATGGATAGCTAAAACTCTCTGACTAGGGTTAATGATGAAGTTCTAACATATAATTTTTGATGATATTCCTTTCATGTTCTAATATCTTGAAGTGTTTTGATTATTATAAAAGAACTCTTAGTTTCAATAGACGAATATTTCTTCATTAGCTATACTTTTAGTTTGATACATCATACTTAGGTTAGGTCCTTTGATGGTGTATGCTTATAGATTGATAGTTAAAATTGCGAGTTCGATATTTCGATACTTTGAGTTTTGACTTTAGGATTATTCAGCTTTAATTCGAATATTTTTCGGGGTTTGGTACATTCGGTTACGAAAACTTGAGTGATAAAAAAGATATGCATGATTAGGTCGTCATTAATACTTGTTAAACTAAATTCTAAAATCCTAGGTCATCTTCCCCCATTTGAGTTCATCTTTATCGTTTGTTTTAGTATTTTATTATTTTATCACAAAAACCCAATTTTAAAAGAAAATCTGTGCTACTTCTAAGCTTTAGAATAGGTTTGACTAGTCCCTACGGATCGACCCCGGTCTTACTGGGATATTACTACTTGACGCCTGCATACTTGCGGGTAAAGACCTTTTAGGGTAACCTTTTAGGCCCATCACCTATGAACATTGCTTCTGCTGATGTCAAAAAATGGTCTTCCGTTATATCAGCATGAAACAGGGAGTTGATGCATGACAGCCTCCATTATGGTCGAATATTCTGTTACGTTAAGTTACATTCCGCAGAGTGTTCCTGCTTCCAACTCTGGTTATCTGCTTCTTTACTCCTGCTCTTCGCTCCTGCTCCATGCTCTATGCTCCATGCTCCTGCACCTGCTCCATGCTCCTTGCTCCTGTTCGAGCTTCTGTTCGTCTGTTCCAGCTCCTGTTCGTCTATTCCCAAAGGGGGGGACCCGCAAAGGGTTCGAAAACCGCTCCGACGCTCAAGCAAGTCAGGGTGCTCTTTGAAGTAAAAGAATGGATATTGATCGATCCTTTTGGGGGCGAGTTGTGAGAACTCAGAGTTTCTTGTGACCTTTTTAGGGTTCAGAGATCATGCCCTTTGAAGGACGATTTGGGGGCCTATAGGCTTAAAGGGCGGCGGTGATTGCCGTGGAGGGAAGTTTTCCCTTTGTGTTTATCTCGTATCCAGGATAGATGAAAGTTCCCAAGTTCAAGTATCTTTCATAGATATCCTTCCGATGTGATAGATCTTTTGGGAGAAGTTTCCTCCCTCAGACGCATGAAGTCCAAACTTGCTTAAACACTTAGAGATCTGTGACCGACTGAGATCTCTGTAGATATTCTGGGATTAAATCGGTAGGTTGCTAGTGCGCTTTTGCCTTCCCAGTTCTGGGCGTAACACATCGACCAAAACTACGTGGACCCCCCTAATTCCTTAAAAACCCCATGGCTGATCCGTTCATGCCAAAGGTGTTACAGGGCTGGTTTCCTTTAGCCGACCTCCCAGTTAGGGGAGTATGTGACGGATCGTCAAGGGTTCAGCTGACCTGTTGCCTTAAACCGGGTTGACCCAGTGGACTTCAGGTCCGATCTTGACTCTTCAGACGTTAGTCAACGTCTGGACATTTTATGCATCATCATGAGTCTCGCCAGTCCTTAGTTGAAAGTAATGAGACTGAGGAGTAGAAGTAACTCGTATTTTTTAAACATTGAAGACCCCGAGGACAGAGGGTTTACCTGGACCAGAGCTGTTTTGCAAAGCTTTGTATTTTCTTTTGATTTTCCGGAGCTGCACATTCTCGAGCTGATTTGTACCGAGCCGTTCGAGGTGGTTTGTGAAATCTTCTTTCTAATCAGTACTGATAAGGTCTTCTTTGCTTGGCTATTTTTGCCAGGACTGCCCCTAGGGCTGTCTTCTCTGAGACGAGGTACACGTTTCTCTTCTTGTGTGACACGTCTCGGGCTCTGCTAGAGCAATCCCTTTCCTTTCCATGCGTGATTCTGTGACGTCACAGATCTGATATTCTGATCATGCGTTTTCGGCGCTAATCCTTTGGGCAACTGCACAGGGCAGTTCCGTTGCCAAGCGTGGACACATGGTATTTTGCGGGTGGAGGAACCAGCGCGTCTCCTCGAGCTCCGCTAATGTCTCCTTCGAATTGACCGTTTCAAGCCGCGAGTTTCTCTTAGTCCTTGTGGCTTTGCGTATTCCTAAGGTACATTTATTCTTCCATCTTAGTGATTTTTGTTCGTTGGGGAGATCCCTCTGTGACTATAAATAGGCTCCTCTAGTTCCTGATTTCTTATCATTACTTAAACCCTTGTCTTCTTCTCTTGCTTTACTTAACTTTTTAATTTTTGTCTTCAGCTGCTGGAATTTCCAGATGAGGCCCTTTAGGGGTGGGAAACGGTCCGAACGGGCGGAAAACGGACACTAACTCAACCGGTCCGGGCGGAACGCGCACAAGTCTTAAGTGTCCACTCGGGCATCCGGACAAAACGGGCGGACATTTCGAATTTTTCTCAACAAAATGCCCGTCCGTGACCGTTTTGATAGTTGGGCAAACCGGATATCGGTCGGTCAGGCACCGGTCACTAATGATCAAATAAAGAATTTTTTATTCGAAACTAAAATTGTTTAGTAGCTAAATACAACTTTCTAAACTTCCACTTTACAATTCCAAAAAGTAAATGACTACAAAGAAATTAAAAAAATTGAGATTTCTCATGGATTAAGATCGGGTTTATTCTTCTTCTCATGGATTACGATCGGTGTATTATGATTCTTGGGTTACTAATGAGATATTGAGATTTTTATGGAGAGTGAGACGAAGACAAGATTAAGAAAAGTGATTTATAGGATTATATATTTTTACTCTTGAAATCTAACGATCGTAGCGAACCCTACAAATCTAAAGGCTTAAAATCAACCATATAGGCGGGCAGGTATAACGGGTAGGATAAACAGACGGGTATGGACGGGTATGGACGGGTTTGGTCGGGCGGACTATATAAGCGGACGGGTTTGGTCGGGCGGACTGTATAAGCGGACGGGTTCCGGTCGGAACACCGGGTAAGGACCTATGCCCGCGTCCGTCCACTTAAACTCTTTCGGTCGGGCGGGTACGGACTGATTTGGGCATCGAACGGTCACGGACCTTTCGGACTCGGACGGTCGTGGGCGGGTTCCGGATTTTCGGGCCAAAATCCCACCCCTAAGGCCCTTATTCGAGTTTATACTTGGTGTTCTCTTTGGTGATGTTTTTCAGATGATGGAGATAGTTAAGGGTAACTTTTCCGATAATGGAGATAGTTACCCGGGATCCCAATTTCGGTCTAGCTCCCATGATGGCAGTGGTCTAGGTGCCATTCCGGGTTTGGCTTTTGGTCGAAGACTTCTTCAACCATCCATGGGGCGATGTTTCGAATGGGAAGATTCTCCTCTCGATTGCCTCGTGGATGTGTGCCCTCAACTGCTTTTTCTTTTATTCTAGCAATTTCTTCTGTAATAAACCCGAGAGCCCACAGTCGTCTCGGTGCCCTTATCTGCAATTTCTTCTGTAATAATCTGAATGATCGCACTCTTCTTGACGTATTTTGGTTGCAATTTCTTCTGTAATAGGTCATGTTTCAATAATTAATAAAATCACATTCGTGCCCATTCATGACTACCCTTGTGTCTTATTAATACGCCTGAAAGTGTAGTACGAATGCTCTGTAATGCTTGTTATGGATATCCTAACGGTTACTGGGACTCTTCCCGGCGGCGACATAAGGGCGACCCTCTACATGTCTCTCAACGACGATGACTCTTCTATTGAAAACTTATGCACAGAAGTGGCCGGTGAAGGTTTCGTTGATGTCCTTCGTCCCCGGGACCTATTGGAAGAAGACAACCTTTCGGCATTGGCCGTAGCCAGATCACTTTATCCCCTGGTCTATTCATTAACCGGTATCACGAGTGCATCTGAACCTGCCCTTTTTTTGGCCGTCAGGTTTCTAGTTCGTCGTCGTAGGGGTGGTCGGCTGCTTGTTGTAATTGTCAAAGCCTCGGTGGATATTGGCGGCCCTCTTGCTGCTCCTTCCTCCTCTTTTGATGTGTAATTATCATAGCTTTTTGTTGTTTTCAGTGAACTCCTGTCAATGGCTGTCATCTTTATTCTTTTTACTTGCTTATCTCTCTTTTGTTTGCTTCTGTATAAAAAGATCATGGAACAGATATACATTATGGTTAATTAGCCTTAATCTTACTAATGCAATTCTTCTATCTACGTAATCTCCAGATGATCGCTTCTGCACAAAAAAAGTTCTGCCCCCGGTCGTTGCCTTAGCTACCTATTCTAGCATGACCTGACTGACTAATTCCCTCTGCAAAATAAAGCCCAAACTAGCCCTGTATAATTGCTTTCGAATAACTTTCAGATCTGAGTTCTGCCCCCGGTCGTTGCCTTAGCTACCAGGGCTATCTTTAGATCCCCTGATTGTTGTCTTAGCTACTAAGGCTGCTTCGTCGGCTTGAGCACGACTAGTTTCGCTAAGACTTCTCCTTAGGCCCCTAGTCGTTGCTTTCGCTACCACTGCTGTTGTCGTTGACTTGGGCTCAACTTTCGCTAGGACTTCTCCTTAGGCCTATGGTCGTTGCTTTCGCTACCAGAGCTGTTTTCGTTGGCTTGAGCTCAACTAGTTTAGCTAGGACTTCTTCTTGAGGCCTCTAGTCTTAGCTTTGTCTACCAGAGCTACCTGTTTTCGTTGGCTTGAGCACAACTAGTTTAGCTAGGACTTCTCCTTGGGCCCTGGTCGTTGCTTTCGCTACCAAGGTTTTTTTCGTTGGCTTAAGCGCAACTAGTTTAGCTAGGACTTCTCCTTGAGGCCTCTGGTCGTAGCTTTGGCTACCAAAACTACCTGTTTTCGTCGGCTTGAGCACGACTAGTTTAGCTAAGACTTCTCCTTTATTGTGTTGTATTTTTTGTAAAATACCGTTTATTGATAAAAACTATAGCTTATAGTGTTACTCCACCGCCTAACGACTTTATTTATAAAGTGAATTAATAAAAATAAAATAGGGTGCCGTATTAGCCATTCACCATACCTGAGCGGCTTTTATTATGGCATATCTACTGTGGGATCTCCGTAGAAAACCTTATCTCCTCCAACGGTCGTCGGGTTGGTTGTCTCCTCTCTGTAGGGATTTAAACCCTTATACTAGAGTTTATAGCGGAAATAAGACATCTAATGTCTACACTAGTATCCCCAGGATCACATGCAAAACTAGTAATTAAACTAATGGAGATAGTAGATTACCTTAATCGCTTTTCCCTCGAACTACTTGAATTGATTGAAGAAGACCAAGAGCTTCAAGTGTAGCTCCTCTACTTGGGACACGAGCAATCAATTTAATCTCCCACCTTGTTGTATAGCTAGCACACCAATGGTGGTTGGAAAGAAGAACACCTTCTTCTTTGACTAGATAGATAGTTAATGGGAATTAGCACACTTTCTCCTCTCTACTTGATGTGGTAGAGTAAGAAAGCTTAGAGAGAAATTCCACACCTTATTCTCTGCCCTAAGAGTGTTTATATAGAACCCTAATAAGAATCCACCTCCTTTTAGGTTTCCCAAAACACCCTTTAGAATAAGATTTAGGGAAATAGTCGAAAATAGCAACTATTGATATTTTCTCAATTCCCTAAGGAGGAGGTGCCCAAACACCACGAAAATTGGCAGATATAATTTTTATTATATCAGCAACTAACCCTCCAAAGTTCAGCCCAATCCGAGCTCTAGAAGTGCCCGAACCGGTCTAGGCCCAAAAACCCTGTTTTTGGCCTTTTTGTACTATCTTTGCCTAATTCCTTTTTAGGCCTATGAGATATGTTTATGGGACACTCCCATGATTATATCTCACTCCCACTAGTCATATCCTAGATCAATTTGTCACTCTTATGTGTAACCCGTTGTAGGATCCGATCGAAGTTAGCCGCGAATTACTTCGTAATTCGACGATCGTAGTTGGTCTTTAGCTACAACTCTACGATCCCTAAATCAACCGGACTTGATGATCTTCCACATCAATTGTCCTATCCGGCAAATTGTTCGCATTGTCACCTTGGTCGAAGGACATCTCCTTCAACTCCTTCAGACTCCCACTTGAACTTAGAACAAGTGCAATGCCTCGATTCCCGTGTCAATTTAGTATCCCATCTGATACGTCACGTCATTCAGACTTTCTTGATATCCGAGTACAACTGTAAAAGACAAGCGATTAACTTTTAATCCGTTTGAGCGCGGCCACGCATTTTCAGTTGCTACTCATCAAGTGGCCTTGAGACACTTTGTACCTAATGTGATTAGGGTGACACAATCCATTCTTGCGCTCCCACTTAACTTCATGTCTATCCTGTCCTTCCCAGTATCCGTCTTTATAACCTCCTTTTACGGCGCGGCGTTTGACGGAACCAAAGTCGGACATTCCTTTCATAAGATGAGTGGAGCACTCATGTTTTGAGGAATCTCTCCAAGTGACTTTATGAGAAGTATTGACGTTCATCACGAGTGATGTACTTCTCATTTGAGGGTTATCCAGTGTATAAACCTTTTACACACCCACGTAGTCGAATATAATTTACTATTCCTATAGCCCATGAAACTGCGCTATCCCATCGACTCCCGTGCTAGTCTTCGTGAGTCATTGTTGTCCATGCAATGACCTGGACCAGGGTTTTTGATAATAAATATTCCAAGTTCACTTAATAGGGTTTCATTCATCAGATCACGTATCTGACAAACCTATTCGGAACGTTTTATTATCGATGGACTGTCGTTTAAATACTAAACTAAATTTAGACGACTTGTGAAATAACTCTATTATTTCCGATAACGAGAGTTGTAAATCTGAGCCTCTTCCGTAAAACTCTTTTACCCACTTAGTTTTACTCGTCGAGGTTTATTCCAAATTTACCTCATGCCTTAGACTGTGTATGAGTCTCATACTATGTCTTAGGTGACAGTTTAGTTTGACTACGTATGTAGTCCGTTTTAAACTTTACTAATTATCAATTAATTTGAAGATTGCTTACTTCAACCTTGATAATTTCTAGTAACTTTTACTAGAGTTAAGGCTTTTAATTCTTTATGTAGTATTTGCAACAGTTCCTGGCTTAAAACACTTTTAGCCTACTTTCCTTCCATGTCTGGAAGTTTGCTACGATGACATGTTCAACTTTTGTACTACTTCATCCTTTAGCCTTCTAGGATGTTTCTATGTAGTGTTTCGGTTTTCAAATCCGAATTTGGATATTCAAATGCTAATCATATCCAATATGATTGACTTTATGTATTCGAACATAAATCTCCCTCTCATGCTTGTTTGTTCATCGGTGTCTTTTCAGACTCCGAGTTTTGCAACGCCCTCTGTCATGAGCTTTTGGGTCGAAATTCTTTTAGACTTTCCGAGTCTTAGATTTTCTGTTTCGGATCTCAAGCATCTCAGTGTACTGAGCCTCTCTAATCCTATCATCCTTTTGATCTATGCTTATAGATCTTCAGATGCCCAAAAATGGCATTTTATCCTTTTGTGTGTGGTCCTTTATTGAGTCAGTTCGTTACTGTTATACAACACCTTATATCGTACTCAATCTTTTGTATGTACTCTGCATACGGACCCGGAAGGTTTGTTTACTCCCACTTACCTTCTTGAAATTTCGTGATTCAAGATTTTCTTCATTCCTCGGGAATCAAACTTCTTTGATTGCCTTTTGAATCGAAGATTCTAACTCTTGCGTGCTTTTAATTCGTTGATAGATTTCTGAAGCATGCCTATGGACATAACTTGATTGGAAGAATCTTATTCTTCTTGTCTAGTTTCGGGAAACATGAATGTTTCCATCCTTCTCAGTTTTCTACTTTGGAAAACCAATTTAGGTCTTCTGCTGACTTAAATTATCAAGCTTCATGTCTTGACGAGATATGGATTCCACGATGATTTTGGCTTCTAGCCAAAATCTAGAGTCAGTTTCCGTTTCTGCGCAGGTCTTTTATCTCTTCAGAAATAACCTTTATTTTCTGAGTCTTTTAAGATTTTATTTTGACCTTTCAGGGCTTTTGAACAACAACTTGGAGTTATCTCAACTACTTTGAGATATTCCTTTAGAGACACTTTCACTCGCTTTGAGAGTTCTCCTGCGAATGACATTCGCTTTTGTGCGGTGGGTTTACAAGATCATATCTTTAACCTTTCCTTTTCCAAGGAGTCGCAGTTTGTTGCTCTTGGTCGAATTTAATCGTCTTGTACAAGTTTCATGATTGTTCTTCATGACCCTCCATGATTTTTCTCATGATCGAATTAAATCGACTTGTACTTTTCTCCCACTTATTCTTGTAATAATTAGTGTTTTTCTCCCAGACTACTAGGTGTGCTAATTATTAGAAGAATACTATCATGAGCAACAAAAACTTTGTTCTCTTGATTGGTTATGGAAGAAGCCCAAATTTCTTTCAAAAAGAAATTGCGTCAGATATTAGCTAGTTTTGTAACGCTTTTACAAATTTAGTTTTAGACGGAATTTTGGTAGTTTTGTGAGAAGCTATGTCTAGACTAATGGATTTTGGAGGATAGAGTTAGATTCGTGTTCTTCATCTTAATCCTTTTGGACACTCCAAATATGGATAGGTTAGAAGTACGTTTGAAGATCAATCTCTGTTTCTGACTCAAAACTTTCTTTCTTGTCAGTTTGATTCATGTTTTGGTTATAATGGACTTGTTGTCCTTATCCCTTTCGGATTGGGATGAACCTATCTCATAGGTTTTTGACCATGTTTAGAATCTTTTGGTATAATTTGTTAAATTTAACACTTATTAACATCTCAATTTAGAAATAAAGTTCTTTATTGATTCTCCGTAATGCTTAGTACAGAGATGATGTTAAAAACTAGAAAACTATTAATCTAGAATAGTGCCTAAAGTAGACTTCGATCCCTTTCAGCATCCTTAGCAGTCGAGGCTTCTGCTCCCTCTTGGATCTTGTCTTCCTTAGCCAAATACTCAGTTCCCAGCTGCGCCTGTACATTCACAATGATAGGGCAATTTTAGGTATCATATACCAAGGTTTGGGAATTTTACAGCATTTGATAAGTTAACTGTTTATACCTGAATTGGAAGCCACTGTTCCATTCTTCTTGTCCTCCAAGAACTTAGGGCAGTTTCTTTTCCAGTGGCCCTTGCCATCACAGTAGAAACATTTGGTGTCAGGAGGAGGACCTTTGTCTTTAGGTTTGGCAACTCGTTTGCTTTTACCTTTTGACGCGGTTTTCTTCTTCTGTTTTCCACCTTTCTTGAACCCTTTGTCCTTTTGTACCATAAGAACGTCCTTCTTAGTCTCCACTATAGCGACGTCCTTTTCGGCGGTTAGAAGCATAGAATGAAGTTCCTCCAACGTTTTATCCCATTCATTCATGTTGTAGTTCATCTTAAACTGATTAAAACCACTATGGAGGGAGTGAAGGATAGTGTCGGTAGCCGTCTGTTGGCTATAAGGGAAACCTAGTTTAGCCAGCTTGCCCATGAGCCTGATCATTTGACGAACATGAGGCCCAACTGGTTTTCCCTTTTCAAGGTGCATGTCCATAATTGCTTTAGAGGTTTAAAACCTCTCCAATCTCGACTGTTTCTGGAACATTTCCCGAAGTTGTCGGATCACGGAGTAAGCATCCATGTCTATAAACTGCCCTTGCAGAGTCGGTTCCATGGTTGCTAGCATTAAGCAAGTTACAGGCTCTGCCTTTTTCCGCAAACTCCTTTCTTCATCTATCTCTTCTTTAGTCGAATTATCATCCAATACAGGAATTGGAGTTTCTAGTACATGTTGCTTTCCTTCCATCCTGAGAACTATTCCCAGGTTCCTTTCCCAGTCAAGGAAGTTGTGCTCATTCAGCTTCTCCTTGTCGAGAAGTGAGCGGAAGTTGAAAATATCTTTTGTCATCTTTGAACTACATAAAAGAAATGGCAAAGTTTTAAAACTCGTTATCGTTTTTGAAAAACTTAGTTTTCCCACATTATTCAATATAAAATTGTCCCCGATTGAATAAGTGATTCCAAGACCCCAGTTCTTCGGAGTAAAGCGGACGAAGGCCCTACCCTTTGACTCCGTCGTTCCGGGTGAGCGAACTACTTCACTGATCATACCTTATGGCTCTTGGTTAATAGATTTCATTAATGAATGACTAATCTATCCTTTTGCCTCGAGTATCCAAGACTCTCTTGCTGATCTCGTTGAGTAGAACCATTTAGACATGTAGGCCTCTTCTATTGACCTACCCGCATTGTCCCAAGGTAGAGGAGGTACTCTGCGAAGGCCGACCCACCTTCCTCGAACAAAGGGCGCAACGAGTGTCTTAATCTGGATAGGCGATTACTCAAGATTACGTTTTGGGGACTTTTACGCTAGTCTGGCGTTTGTTATAGTGAACTATTTAGCCTAACTAACGTCCACGACATAAAGCGTAAATAAATAAGTAAATGCGCGCGAGAAAGTAAATCAAGCAGACATGGATCCTAGTATGGCCCCTAACCTAGAAGATCTAATCTCCTTTGGTTTTCTTCTTGTTTCGCCTTTCGGTTCGTCTTAGATCGCCATCTTTGAACCTCCATTGATTTCTCCCACTCGCCTTTGGATTTCATCCTCGAGTTTCTTCAATGGACTCATAGACCCTAAACTCTAATTACAAGACTCTAACGATTCGCAGATCGTATAAACTTGAAATTAAAATTAATTACAAAGCATGCACCCATCCGTGCTTAAAACAAGAATAAAGATATAAATCTATGGCCATACTAGTTTCCCGCATTCACATCACATGCAATCATATAATATATCCAGGCTAAGAATTATATATGCATGATTATCTTGGGAGATACTTTAGTTGACATCACATGTCACATTACGGACCTTAAGTCTAAATTCGAAGAATTCAACTAATGGTGCGTTCCGGTTTTATCTTTTATGATTTCTAAAATCATCTTTAAGAAAAACTCCGTTTCGGGTTCTGAAAGCCCGGGTCAATTTCGGAAAAAATATTGGTTCGATTCTTAATGATTTCATAAATCAATTTAAAGAGAAATCCGTTTTGGCCTTCTGGATGGCCCGGATCGATTTTGGAATTATTTGGTTGGAATCGGAAGAAATTTTGGCAAAAACTCCCACTCGAATGATGGTCCCTTTTTGTGGTCTGAAAAGCCTCGAAAAAGCCCGGGTCAAGTCCTAGACAAGTCCCGGCCCAAGCCCACAAAAGGGCTCGGACAAGGTCTAGGACGCGTCTGGTACATGGACTTGTCTCCTGGACGCGACCAGTGGCAATCTGGTTGCAGCTGCTGGACGCGTCTCCTGGACGTGTATCAGCAGCTGCTCTGGACGCGTCCAGTGGACGCGACCAGCATCTTCTGTCCGGCCAGGAAGCTTCCTGGCCGGTCACTAGGGTTTCCAAAACCCTAGTTTCCAAATTTTTTTTTTTTTTGTTGTGCTAATCTTATTTGCTAACTTCCAATTTTAAAACTCTTTCTAAATTTTGAAATCTTTTAGAACACTTCTAAAATTTTTACAAAACTTGTAGAAACTTTTAAAATTTTCCAAATTTTGTTTTGAGAGTTTCCTAAAACTCAAAACACTTCTTTTAGAACACTTCTAAAATTCCAAATTTTTGTTTTTCAAAAGTTTCCAAAACTTAAAAACAACTCTTAATCAAACCAATTTTGGATCAAAATCTAGGTTTTTGAAACTTTTTCAAATAACAATTTTGAAATCAATTTGAAAAATCTTTGAATCCAATTCAAAATTAATCAAATTTTATGTTTAAAACCTTTTTAAACATTACTATCAACTTAATCAAGCATAAATTAGTTTGAAATTCGATCAAATTGAGTTTTTTAAAACACTTTTAATCATCAATTTGATTCTCAATTTGAAATTCATTGAATCCCATTCAATAATATCAAATTGTGAGTTTAAATAATTTTAAAACACTTTTAAAATACTTTTATAAACTCAATTTATCAAACTATCAATCATATCTAATATGAACTAGTTCGATTCTTAGCAAAAACTAGTTCATTGCAAGAGGCTCTGACGCCACTGTAGGGATTTAAACCCTTATACTAGTGTTTATAGCGGAAATAAGACATCTAATGTCTACACTAGTATCCCCAGGATCACATGCAAAACTAGTAATTAAACTAATGGAGATAGTAGATTACCTTAATCGCTTTTCCCTCGAACTAATTGAATTGATTGAAGAAGACCAAGAGCTTCAAGTGTAGCTCCTCTACTTGGGACACGAGCAATCAATTTAATCTCCCACCTTGTTGTATAGCTAGCACACCAATGGTGGTTGGAAAGAAGAACACCTTCTTCTTTGACTAGATAGATAGTTAATGGGAATTAGCTCACTTTCTCCTCTCTACTTGATGTGGTAGAGTAAGAAAGCTTGTATGGGTAAATATCCGCCCCACGAGGTGCCCGCAGAATTTATGAACAACCGCTTCGTAAGGATAAAATCCGCGAAGCTTGATAAGGAGGCCCGGTAACGGCCCAAGACGCTAGCATGATCACCAGATCCATACCCGCTTAACACTAAGCGTATCTGACACGTGTCGCGCGATAACCACCTTCTAGTACTAAGCTATCTGACGGCTAGAAGGTTATCGCGCAATCCATAACCGCACTAATGGTGAATATTCCGTATCTTCCACTTGAAGACGGACGTTACCGGCCAGTAGCTTATCGCACACGCGGTAGCATCCTGACCGTCCCCCAAGAGATTCGAATTCTCATCTGACGGCCAGTACGTCAGATCCCCTATCTCTTAACGTACTTCCATGAGTAATGTCACAGAATAATTACGTCGGTTACGAGCTGACCGTCATCAAGACGACCCTCCTCTACCACTATAAATACAAGAGGCTACAACCAGACCAGGGCATCCAAGATTCGACAACAATACTCAAGTAATCCTATCCATCTTCTCAAGCATTCACTCCGATAAGCCTCTCAAAGAACTCTCTGGTCTGATATATTCCCCAACCAACGGTAACGAGCTGACGGTAACACCCATCCAACAGTAGCTAGCTGGCCGTATCACCTTCCTAATACCGCCACCTCCTTATCGCATCATTCATCTAGCGATAAGACGCTTGACGTATCATCTTCATTCATCCAACGATTCTCGCCATCTGATCCTCTTACGATAAGCACCTTATTGCTGATCCCTTTACGACCAGCACCTTATCGCAAGTTCACTTACGACTAGCAAGTTAACGATACCGTCATCCTCTTAATTACAGTAAGTATATCATTACCGTGGGGATCTGTTCCGACAACTCCACGAGCCGCGACACCTAAGCACTCCAACGACGGTTACCTCCCTATCGCCCATTTTCACTTTAATTATATTTGATCGAGTATCTGACTTGACCGTCGGAGCCCCCTTAGGCCGGCACCATCCCGGTGTCCCAGAGGCTTCACGATCTTTTCTCTCTTTTTGTGTGCAGGTTCTTTTCGACACGTAGCCGGTCCCCGAAGCATCCGACCCGACCCGACAGGACTTTGACCGTTGACCCGTTGACTGTCAGACTTTCTGACCCGTAGACATTTTACCGTCTACAATTTGGCGCTAGAAGGAGGGGGCCAGCCACTAACTACCGAAAAGACAAGTACCATGGAAGGAGACATGTCCAACGCTTCTGTGGATTTTTCATCACAACTTGCTGCACTCACTGCCCAGATGCAAGAAAACGCCGAAAGATTGAGAGCTTTGGAGGAGGAGAACTCTACTGTCCGGGCAGAGAACATGCTACTGCAAGAAAGAATTACGGAGTTGGTGGTTCCAAGAAGACAAAGTTTGGGGGACAATCGACCACCTCCCAACGGTTCTGAAGCAGGAGGACCATCTAATCGCCCGACACCCCCTCACAACACTACTGCAGGCTTCACCACCAGCCAAGTAGGGACAGGATCCGCAAGTGCTCCATTCATAGCTCCAACACATACCTTTCAACAACCTCTCACTCCACAGCAGACCATGGCTGCTCCTCTTTACTCATCTTCCACTATTGCTATGCCTACTATCTTCCCTATGCCTACTCAACCCACCATGGCTTCTAATCCCTTATTATTTTCACATACAGGTACCCCTTTAGAGCAAGCTTTAGCAAAGAGGCTAGCTGAAATGGAGGCTCTGATCACTAGAATTCCAGGAGTCCCGACCCCCTTCAAGAAGAGTCTTCCTCAAAGCTATGCCGATTCTCCGTTCGTCGATGCAATTGCTCTGGTAGAGATGCCCAGAAAGTTCACTTTTCCCAACATGAAGATGTATGACGGCACCTCTGACCCAGACGATCACATAGCCTCTTACAAACAGAGGATGTTTACTGCTGCGATTCCGAGGGACTTGCGGGAAGCGTGTATGTGCAAGAGTTTTGGGTCTAGTCTGATTGGCCCTGCTCTGCAATGGTACACCAACCTCCCTCATAACTCGATTGCTTCATTTGCCCAGCTCACAGACACCTTTGTCGAGCAATTTGCAAGCAGTAAGAAGCTCGAGAAACTCTCTGGTGATCTCTACCGAATCCAACAACGAAGGGGTGAACCACTCAGAGAGTATGTGGGAAGATTTAATCGGGAGAAGGTGTCAATTCCTTACTGCAACCAGGAGACAGCAGTTGATGCATTCAGGAAAGGTTTACTGCCAGATGGGGAGCTGTACAAAGAACTCACCAAGTTCAATTGCACAACGATGGAGGATGTTCTTTCCAGAGCTTGGGTTGAAATTAGGTGGGAGGAAGACGAAGCCCACAGAAACAGATACTATTCACAGGAAGATAGGTCAAGAGACCGTCACTCCAGAAGATACGAACGACGGTCAGAGGCCAGGAGCAATGATCCTTACCCAACCAGGCGACCAATTCCAAGGGAGAACAGGAGGCCATTCAACCCTCCATCTAATCGTCAAAACGAGAAACCACAAGGACCCATCCGTACCAAGATTCCAGAATACAACCTCAACATTGAGCCAAGTGAGGTGATTGCTGTAATGAAGGGGATGGGTAACACGGTAAGGTGGCCAGGGAAGACAAAGACGCCAAGCGACAAGAGGGATACTTCCAAGTGGTGTGAATTCCACTCGGACCATGGGCACACTACTGCAGATTGCATTGCCCTCAGGCTTGAAGTTGCTGAGCTCCTAAAGAGAGGTCACCTCACCGACTTACTGACAGATAAAGGCAAGAAAACCATGTCCCAAGGAGATGCACGACCCAAAGAGCCAGAGGAGCCGATTCCAACATTGACTTGCAACATGATCACAGGAGGCTCGGAAGTGAGTGGAGTAAGCCACTCGGCAGCCAAAAGAAATGCACGAATCACAGCCAATCCAACTGCTCACTCGACAGAGGCGTCGACTCTAACTTTCACCAACCAAACCATCAGCTTCGTTGACAACGAAGTCTCAGGGCTCGTCAACCCTCATCATGACGCTCTTGTCCTCTCTCTCACTATTGCAAATGTGTTAGTTAAACGCATACTAATTGATAACGGATCCTCCACTAATGTCTTATTTCTTCATGCCTTGCTAGGAATGGGACTAGAAGAATCAAACATCTGCCGACGTTCTACTGTCCTTATAGGATTTAGTGGAGAACAGAAGTATACCTTGGGAGAAATCGTGTTACCAGTATATGCAGGAGGAATTAACCTTAGCACCACTTTTGTGGTACTGGACTGCCCATCAGCTTATAACATGATCCTTGGAAGACCTTGGATCCATGAGATGAGGGCAGTACCATCAACATACCACCAAGTATTGAGGTTCCCAACACCTTGGGGAGTACGGGAAATCAAAGGAGACCAAGGAGCTTCCAGGAACTGCTACAAGAACACGATGAAGGCTCCCAAGAAGCCCTTGTAGCAATTACAGAACAAAGTGCCCCTTAACTCGAACCTTAACCAACCGAACATGGAGGAATTAGACGAAGTCCAAATCAACCCCAACATCCCAGAGCACAAAGTTCAAATTGGAGCACAGCTAGCTCCTACTCTCAGAGAAAAACTCATTGAATTCCTAACCGATAACTCTGATTGTTTTGCTTGGTCTCATGCAGATATGACAGGGATAGATCCCTCTATAATAGTTCATGAATTACAGGTAGACCCTTCCCATACCCCGGTCAGACAGAAAAGAAGGAAATTCGCACCAGAACGCAACAAGGTAATCAACGAGGAGATCCAGAAGCTACTTGACATCGGATCTGTAAGAGAAGTGCACTATCCAGATTGGCTCGCTAATGTGGTGGTCGTTAAAAAGAAGAATGGTAAGTGGCGGGTATGTATTGACTTTACAGACTTGAACAAAGCATGCCCTAAGGATTCCTTCCCACTACCTCACATCGACATGCTAGTAGACGCCACAGCCGGACATGAACTCTTGAGCTTCATGGATGCATTCTCGGGCTACAATCAGATCCTTATGCATCCAAACGACCAAGAGAAAACCGCCTTCGTCACGGAAAGAGGTATATTTTGCTACAAAGTCATGCCTTTTGGACTAAAAAATGCAGGTGCCACCTACCAAAGGCTCGTGAACAAAATGTTCGCCAACATGCTAGGCGACACTATGGAGGTCTACATCGATGATATGTTGGTCAAGTCATTAGTAGCAGAACAACACTTGGAACACCTCAAACAAGCATTTGAGGTACTCAGGAGGTATAATATGAAACTAAACCCCGCTAAGTGTTCTTTTGGTGTGTCCTCTGGAAAATTTTTAGGGTATATGGTGACTCAAAGGGGGATCGAAGCTAACCCAGATCAGATTAATTCGGTGATGGGTATTCCTTCCCCGAAATGCATCAAGGACGTCCAAAAGCTTGCAGGTAGAGTGGCGGCACTTAGCCGATTCATTTCTAAATCTTCCGAGAGATGCTATCTGTTCTTCACCACTCTGCGAAAGGGGAAAAATTTCGAGTGGTCACCCGCCTGTGAAGAAGCTCTACAACAGCTGAAGAGATACCTCACTTCTCCACCTTTGCTCTCCAAACCAAAAGATGGAGAGAAATTATTCATATACCTTGCTGTTTCAGAGACAGCGGTAAGTGCAGTACTCGTTCGTGAGGAAGACGGTAAGCAGCTGCCTGTCTACTACACTAGCAAGTCATTGCTCGATGCTGAAACTAGATACAGCCAACTAGAGAAGCTAGCCCTTGCCCTTGTTACTGCAGCCAGAAAGCTGAGACCTTACTTTCAATGCCACCCAATTGTGGTGGTTACAACTTTCCCAATGAAGAATATTCTTCACAAACCAGAGCTGTCTGGGAGATTGACCAAATGGGCAGTGGAGTTAAGCGAACATGACATCAGCTACCAGCCAAGGACAGCAATCAAATCTCAGGTACTGGCCGATTTTATTGCTGATTTTACACCTAACACCTTAGTGCAGGCACAAGGAGAATTGCTCCATCTACAGGAACATAGCCAACTCAAATGGACCTTATCAGTAGATGGTTCCAGCAACATGAATGGAGTAGGACTTGGTGTTGTTCTCACCTCCCCAGAAGGTGACCTAATCCAACAAGCAATAAGATGCGGGTTCAAAGCCACCAACAATGAAACAGAGTACGAGGCCTTGATCGCAGGTATGAACTTGGCAAAGGAGATGGGAGTCCAGAAACTTGCGATAAAATCAGACTCCCAACTCGTAGTTAACCAGCTACAAGGAACCTACCAGGCCAAAGACGTGAAGATGGCAGCCTATGTGTCGCATGTAAAAGAACTACAAAGTCAGTTCACCGAGGTTAGTTTCGAACAGGTACCCAGGCTCGAGAATGGGCACGCTGATGCCTTGGCCAATTTAGGGTCATCAATTCCAACCAAGGATGCACAGACAATACCCCTAACGCTACTTCAGTGGCCGGCAGTATGGAAAATAAAGCCTTCAGAGGTAGCGGTTACAGATGCAGAAGAGACCTGGATGACACCAATAATCAGGTACTTAACTAACGATGAGTTGCCACAGGATCGAAATGAAGCTAGAAGGCTCAAAGTCAAAGCTGCAAGGTTTTGCATCATGGACGGCCAGCTCCTTAAGAGATCATACTCTGGGCCTTACTTGAAATGCATCACCCAAGAGGAATCCAAGTATGTCCTCAAGGAATTACATGAGGGGGAATGCGGTAACCACTCTGGCGGTCGCAGCCTGGCCAACAGAGCACTGACTGCAGGTTACTACTGGCCGACTATGAGAGCAGACTCTACTGACTATGCTAAACGTTGCGACAGCTGCCAGAGGTTCGCCCAAACTTCCCACCTCCCTCCAGAGAAGCTAAGTTCAATTCTATCCCCATGGCCTTTCATGAAATAGGGGATGGATATAGTAGGCAAACTACCAACAGCCCCAGGCCAGAGAGTCTACATGCTTGCTGTCACAGACTACTTCACTAAGTGGGTGGAAGCCGAAGCCTACCACCAAATCAGAGACCGCGAGGTAAAAAGTTTTGTTTGGAAACATGTCATTTGCAGGTTTGGAGTTCCCAAGGAGATTGTCACAGACAATGGTTCACAATTTATCAGCTTTGATTTCCAAGACTTCTGCAGGGAGTGGGGAATCAAACTAAGTTTTTCGACTCCTAGATACCCTCAATCCAATGGGCAAGCAGAATCGTCAAACAAAACGATAATGAACTCACTGAAAAAACGACTCAAGAAAGCTAAAGGGGCATGGGCAGATGAACTACCAGGAGTGTTGTGGTCATACAGAACCACTTCAAAGACCCCAACTGGGGAAACCCCATTTTCACTTGCATACGGTTGTGAGGCGGTAATACCAGCTGAAACAGGAGTTCCCTCTGCCCGATACCAGTGGACCACAGAAGAAAGCAATTGGGAGCTACTTAACCATAACCTGGATACGGTAGACGAGGTAAGGGACATGGCGGCAATCAGGAATGCCGCATATCAACAGAAAGCAGCCAAACATTACAACAAGAACGTCAGGGTTCGTACATTCAAAGTTGGCGACTGGGTTCTGAGGAAAGTATTTCAAAATACTAAGGAAACAGGAGCTGGCAAGTTAGCCCCTACTTGGGAGGGCCCATACCTCATTACCAAGGTAGTGGGACAAGGAGCCTACAAACTTCAATCAAAAGATGGCCTAAACATAGGCAATAGCTGGAATGCCATTCACTTACGAAGGTACTACTTCTAACCTTGAAACTTCTCCTATTTTGCCTTTTTTCCAAAAGATCACCTACTGACTTGGGCGTCGGAGGGTTGTTGGCTACGCCAACAACCACCCCTCACTATCTACGTGTGATGACAGGAACTGTCTCTAAGACACAACAAAGTAGCAAAAACAATAAGAGGCTGGACGTCAGAGTCGAAGTCCAAACCACCAGAAGAGTTCCGTACTTCGACTGGGGGGCATGAGGATACTATAAGAAGACTATGAAGAAACTGAAGAACAATACGGGTTAAACAACCCTCACCTGTCCAACAGGCAACTAAAATCACCAGGCACCTAAGTTGAATGACGAACACTTTTTCATTTGACAACAACAAGATCAACGTACCGTTCATCAAAATTAATTTAGAAGGAACAAAGTCCCGCACTTATTCCTCAAGTTCAATGTAATGTTCTTAAATCTAAGATATCACTTCCGATGTAAACAAAAATTTAGAAATAAAATCTCAAGTATTTATCCAGTAATTACTTGTGTTTAAACTTTATCAATATCGATGTCATTTCACTACAAGGGCATCTAATTACTTGTCTGGAGGAAAACAGTAGGTCGCTAGACGATCCCAATAAAGTGTCGGTCGTATCACTTTTATAAGTGAAGAATGGAAACCCATCCAAGACGGGACAACAAGTAGCTAGCCGTCGCCTGAACACAGTAAGGTGCTGGCCGTATCCCGTATGTAAATTAGCATTCAAGTTGGGACAACAAGCAGCTGGCCGTCACCTGAACGCGGTAAGGTGCTGGCCGTATCCCGTGTATGACTTAGGATTCATAATCCCTTCAAGTTAGGACGACAAGCTGCTAGCCGTCACCTGAACACAGTAAGGTGCTGGCCGTATCCCGTGTATAACTTAGGATTCATAATCCATTCAAGTTAGGACGACAAGCTGCTAGCCGTCACCTGAACACAGTAAGGTGCTGACCGTATCACTGGTATAAATTATGATTGGTAGTCCATCCAAGATGAGACAATAAGTTACTTGCCGACACCTAAACGCAATAAGGCGCTAGTCGTCTTCCCTACATAAGCATAACCACTCAACTAAGGAGAAAAACAACAATAACAAATGTATCCTTGAAGGAAGAGTCTTAAAGAAATCCAGTGGGTTCACTTGAACCGTTAAAATACAAATCCAGAAGTCTAGCTGAACCAAGAGTCAACAACAACATATATCCGACGCGTGTCGTCCAAACAAAAGGGCTGAGCGCCTGACGACACACGATGACGACTACATATAGTTCGTCAACAACAACATATATCCGACGTGTGTCGCCCAAACAAAAGGGCTGAACGCCTCACAACACACGACGACGACCAAATATGGTTCGTCACATAGAAAAGAAATCAACAACGCACATAGTATTTCTAGACAAGTCAAGTAAAGGAAAGCACTAATGAGGCGAACCGCCTCCAGTTGCATCATCGCCCCTCAACACCTCGTCCATATCTATCGTCATCTCTCCCGCCCGTCGCTCCGCCAAGAGCTCCTCGTAACGAACCCGCCAGGCCTCTATGTTATCATCTATATCCCATCTGTCGGGCCCATGCTCGCGGTACTCGACGAACAAGTCTGCACGAGTCCGTAACGCCGCGTCAGCCGCAATCTGATCCCTCTCACGGGGAAACTCATCAACCAGTTGCTGGTTGTACGCCGCTTCTCGCTCCAGCACAGTGTACCGCCCCCGAAGATCCTCCAACTCTCTCTCCCGGGCACGCATCCTGTCACCCTGCTCTTGAAAGGAAACCACCTGGCTGTCGTAGCGAGTCTGCAACCTGGAGAATGATCCCGTCAACTCCGCAACTCGGTCAACACTCTCGCTCAACTGATGACGGGATGAGATCGACGCCATGAGAGCCTACCAAGACACAAAACAAAGATGAGCATGTAAATATAACAAAAAATAGTTGCAACTTGGATAAGAGGCAAATACCTGGTATTGGTGCGAAACACCATAGTCTGCACCCCCGCAGGGACCATAAGCAAGGAACTTCTGATGATCATCAGAAGAGAGCAACTGGTCCCCTCCAGTAGATAAAAAAGTGGAACCATCAAAGGGAGAAGCGGAAGGATGATGCCTCCACATAGAAGCCCCACCAGAAGGCTCAGATAAGGGTATCGCCGAGTAAACCGGCTCCGTAGCTGGGACCTCCTCGGTAATAGGAGCAGACGAAGAAGAGTGCGGAAGAGAACTCGAACTGGTACCTGCCTTGGACCTCTTCATCTGGCCACCCTTCCGGATGTCCGCATAAGAACCAGGGATGTAGCCGGAACCCACCATTTCTGACGACGAGAAAGACTCTGTACTCGCTGCGGGAGGAGAGAATAAGATCGGCGCACTGAACACCTCTTGGGAATGACGAAGCGCACTCTGTATCTCGACAGCCGCAGCAGGAGGAGGAACTTGACCAACCAAAGTTCTACCAGGGACGAAATCCCACAGAGGAGTACTTGAAATAAGAGAATGAGACAGAAGGAAAGCGCTACTTCTCTCGGGGTCACGTCGTTCGAGCAGTTGGGAGATCCTCTCTTTCCAGCCACGAAGCTTCGCAACGTTCTGATTATTGAACGTGCAATCTGTCAAGAAGGTGATACAACATTAGGCAACAACATACATGGCATACTCAAAATAAATGGTAACATACTTACGGGCGTCTTGCCAACGGAAAGGAATTTGACCTATCCCCCGGTCACCGAACACCAGGTCACCACGTGCAAGAAAATAATTGGTTTTCCACTTTCGATCGGTATCCGGTAAACCAGTGATCAAAAGAACACCAGGTTTGCGCGGCTTGATGCCATACCGACCCTTGTCCCAAGAGTGACTCGCCAAGTGGTAGAAGCAGAGGACATCGTTCGCTGAGAGATCTACGCTTTGTAGATAGGCCAACACTTCCAGACACAACAAAAGCCTCCACGCGCCAGGCATGAGCTGCGAAGGAGCTATTTCGTAATGATCTAAGACCCCGTGAACCAAGCGGGGGATGGGGAATCTAAATCCCATGGAGAAAGGAGTCGTGTACAGTGCGGTCCAGCAGCCATGATCCTCGTCAATCAGCTCATCGGGTTGAGGAAGCCTGAGCTCTATAGAGCCGGGAATGTTATACATGAATCTCACATTCTGAAGCCCCTCCTCCGTAATAGTGGAGGCCGGGTTTTCAGATAAGCGCTTCAAGGATGCGCTTTTTCGCGCCAACATCCGTCTAAATTCGGAAGGTTCTGGCGTGTTAGTCGGATCAGAGGAACTACCGTGCTGACGGTGACTCATCTCAGAAGGCAAAGTCTGTATGGAAAATGGACAAGGTTTCAGATCCTACAACGACTAACTGAGGCTAAGGAAGTGAGCAATAGCTGGCTTGGTATGCAATATTTAGTTTGGTGTGTGCAGTCAGTTAATCGAGCTACGTGATAACCCACTCAAGGTATCAAACCTAGCAGCAACCCACTCAAGGTATCAAACCTTGCAGTAACTCACTCAAGGTATCAAGCCTAGCACTAACTCAGTCAAAGTATCGAACATAGCAACAACTCGGTCAAGGTATCTAACCTAGCAACAACTAACTCAAGGTATGTATCTCAAAAACACATGCCAACAAATAAGGAAAGTAACTTTGAAGATCAAACGCTATAAACACTCAAGAACGATTCAAGAATAATTGAAGAACACTAAAATTCAATCAAAGAACTCAACAAAATCAAGTAGGAAAGAGAAAAATACCTTATCAAGGTGAAGAATCCCAAGAATCTCTCTCCAAGCTCCAAATGGCAAGTGAAACAATGGCCTTACACCTCTCCTTATAGGGTCCAACCCAAGGGGTACCCCCCACCTCCTTCCCGCGAAGTGGCCTTTCGCGCAAATACATTTTAAACACTGATACGCGAAGACCATAGGCGTCCCAAGGACCCACGACATATCTAGGTCATGCGCGGAACCAAGCGGGTGACACCCGGAGAAAACGAAGCGATAAGATCCGATCGTACAAACAAGGTGCAATAGGTCACTGGCCGTCCAAACGGCCAACGCGCAAGAAGGGGCTGGCCGTCCGGACGGCCAGTACATATGCAGGAGAGCGCTGGCCGTTGAACGGCCAGCGCGCGCCCACGTGGCGCGCTCCTGGCCAAGCGCACAGGAGCGCGCTGGGCGTATCGCAAAGCCCAGCGCGCGCCACGTGGCGCGCTCCTGTGCGCCCCGCGCAGGAGCGCGCTGGGCGTATCGCAAAGCCCAGCGCGCGCCACGTGGCGCGCTCCTGTGCGCCCCGCGCAGGAGCGCGCTGGGCGTCATGCGTACGCCCAGCGCGCGCCACGTGGCGCGCTCCTGTGCGCCCCGCGCAGGAGCGCGCTGGGCGTAATGCGTACGCCCAGCGCGCGCCACGTGGCGCGCTCCTGTGCGCCCCGCGCAGGAGCGCGCTGGGCGTACGCAGACGCCCCCCTGTGCGCTCCGAGCGCCCTGTGCGCTCCGAGCGCCCTGTGCGCTCCGAGCGCCCTGTGCGCCTCGTGCGCTCCCGGCGCCCCGAGCGCCTCGTGCGCTCCCGGCGCCCCGAGCGCCTCGTGCGCTCCCGGCGCCCTGCGCCCAACAAACCCGCTACCGGCACTTGATATATCCGATTTTTTCACGTGGCACCCCATCTCGCGACCAATTTTCCGTCAAATGAATCTTCCCGCGATTCTGACAGACCAAGTATCTGAAACCTACCGGCACCCCAATAATACGAACAGGACACTCAACCTCGAAACAGCCATCGCTACGATGCAAAGTGGCACTCCCACTAGTAAAATATGATCGAGACGCGCACTCCTCCGCTGACACGGTCATACCTCACTACTCTCTAACTCCGCATCCGGACTTAGAGAGTGGGGGGCAAATTGTATGGGTAAATATCCGCCCCACGAGGTGCCCGCAGAATTTATGAACAACCGCTTCGTAAGGATAAAATCCGCGAAGCTTGATAAGGAGGCCCGGTAACGGCCCAAGACGCTAGCATGATCACCAGATCCATACCCGCTTAACACTAAGCGTATCTGACACGTGTCGCGCGATAACCACCTTCTAGTACTAAGCTATCTGACGGCTAGAAGGTTATCGCGCAATCCATAACCGCACTAATGGTGAATATTCCGTATCTTCCACTTGAAGACGGACGTTACCGGCCAGTAGCTTATCGCACACGCGGTAGCATCCTGACCGTCCCCCAAGAGATTCGAATTCTCATCTGACGGCCAGTACGTCAGATCCCCTATCTCTTAACGTACTTCCATGAGTAATGTCACAGAATAATTACGTCGGTTACGAGCTGACCGTCATCAAGACGACCCTCCTCTACCACTATAAATACAAGAGGCTACAACCAGACCAGGGCATCCAAGATTCGACAACAATACTCAAGTAATCCTATCCATCTTCTCAAGCATTCACTCCGATAAGCCTCTCAAAGAACTCTCTGGTCTGATATATTCCCCAACCAACGGTAACGAGCTGACGGTAACACCCATCCAACAGTAGCTAGCTGGCCGTATCACCTTCCTAATACCGCCACCTCCTTATCGCATCATTCATCTAGCGATAAGACGCTTGACGTATCATCTTCATTCATCCAACGATTCTCGCCATCTGATCCTCTTACGATAAGCACCTTATTGCTGATCCCTTTACGACCAGCACCTTATCGCAAGTTCACTTACGACTAGCAAGTTAACGATACCGTCATCCTCTTAATTACAGTAAGTATATCATTACCGTGGGGATCTGTTCCTACAACTCCACGAGCCGCGACACCTAAGCACTCCAACGACGGTTACCTCCCTATCGCCCATTTTCACTTTAATTATATTTGATCGAGTATCTGACTTGACCGTCGGAGCCCCCTTAGGCCGGCACCATCCCGGTGTCCCAGAGGCTTCACGATCTTTTCTCTCTTTTTGTGTGCAGGTTCTTTTCGACACGTAGCCGGTCCCCGAAGCATCCGACCCGACCCGACAGGACTTTGACCGTTGACCCGTTGACTGTCAGACTTTCTGACCCGTAGACATTTTACCGTCTACAAAGCTTAGAGAGAAATTCCACACCTTATTCTCTGGCCTAAGAGTGTTTATATAGAACCCTAATAAGAATCCACCTCCTTTTAGGTTTCCCAAAACACCCTTTAGAATAAGATTTAGGGAAATAGTCGAAAATAGCAACTATTGATATTTTCTCAATTCCCTAAGGAGGAGGTGTCCAAACACCACGAATATTGGCAGATATAATTTTTATTATATCAGCAACTAACCCTCCAAAATTCAGCCCAATCCGAGCTCTAGAAGTGCCTGAACCGGTCTAGGCCCAAAAACCCTGTTTTTGGCCTTTTTGTACTATCTTTGCCTAATTCCTTTTTAGGCCTATGAGATATGTTTATGGGACACTCCCATGATTATATCTCACTCCCACTAGTCATATCCTAGATCAATTTGTCACTCTTATGTGTAACCCGTTGTAGGATCCGATAGAAGTTAGCCGCGAATTACTTCGTAATTCGACGATCGTAGTTGGTCTCTAGCTACAACTCTACGATCCCTAAATCAATCGGACTTGATGATCTTCCACATCAATTGTCCTATCCGACAAATTGTTCGCATTGTCACCTTGGTCGAAGGACATCTCCTTCAACTCCTTCACTCTCCACAACCCTGCGCTGAGATTAGATAGCATTCCCGAGCTACTTCTTGATTCCCTTTGACCGTCCCTATGACGTTTGTTCTCGGGACTGAGAATTTCATCATTAGGTGGTTCATAGAGATTATGGCTCCTGACTCCCCCAGGAAGTTCCTTCCTAATATGATGTTGTAGGCATGCATTTTGTCGACTACGACGAAGTTTAGCATTATAGACTTTTTCACCTCCCGTCTCCTATCAGCATGGGTAGCGACGCTGTTCCATCGGTTTCTACCTGATTGTCGTTGAATCCTGTCAAACAAGATTTGTATGATTTAAGGTATTGAGGACTTACCCCGAGCTTTCGAAAGCACGTACGGGTCATGACTTCGGGTGAGCTTCCTGTGTCGACTAGGATGCGCCCGACATTCCAATTTGCCACCACCAACGTTATTACCATCGGGTCTGTGTGTGGGGTAATTACCCCCACCAAGTCATTATCGGTGAAGGTGATGGGTGGTGTTTCCTCGCTAGGCCTGATGAACAAGGTTGGCTTGCTTTTTGCCTCGTTGGCGTATCTGCGTTGTTCTCCCTTGGTGCTTCCGCTGAGGGTTGGTCCCTCAGCGATGGTATTGATGTTGCCTATTACTCCGACATTCTCTTCTGGTCCTTTGGCTATCTTCTTGGAGCTCGTGGAATGTATGTCAGTGTCTAGTCCCTACCCAATTCCTCCTCTGCTTGCTGACCTCTTGTTCTTATATTCAGGAGATTGTTGTTCTTTCTAGATCTTGTCTAGCTCGCCTTTCCTTACCATTTCTTCTATAAGGTTCTTAAGGTGTCGGCAACTGTCAGTGTTATAATCGTATCTGATGATGCACAAAATGCCCAGACGTCTGAAGAGTCAAGATCAGACCTGAAGTCTACTAGGTCAACCCGGCTTAAGGTACCAGGTCAGCTGAGCCCCTGATGGTCCACCAAATATTCCTCCAATTGGGAGGTCGGCCAGAAGAAACCAACCCTGCAAAACGCCCTTGGCTTGGACAGATCAGCCTGGGGTCTTCAGAGGAGTAAGGGGGTCTGCACAGGTTCGGCCAGTGTCTTACGCACAAAACTGGGGAGGCAGCAGCGCCAAGCGACCTACCGACTTAATCCCGAGACTTTTAGAAAGATCTAAGTCAGCTACACATCTCGAAGTGTTTAAGCCAATTTGGACTCCAAGTATCTAAAGGAGGAAACTTCTCCTTTAGAGTCTATCACATCGGCAAGATATCTACGAAGAATCCTTAAACTTAGGAACTTCCACTTATCAAAGATCCGAGATAGACTCTAAGATAAACCCTAGATACTCAAGAGAGGAAACT
This sequence comes from Eschscholzia californica, assembly GCF_041429995.1. Taxonomy (NCBI): domain Eukaryota; kingdom Viridiplantae; phylum Streptophyta; class Magnoliopsida; order Ranunculales; family Papaveraceae; genus Eschscholzia; species Eschscholzia californica. The sequence goes on along the minus strand of NW_028238309.1, from coordinate 46,162,643 downwards.
TCTCTTTTGGTTTGACGGCAACTGCCTCACCGCCGCCACTAATCACAGTCGGCCTAACATCGCCTATAAAAAACCCCCCACATCGTCCTTCACAGGACACGATCTCTTTACCTAAAAATATCACAAGAAACTCAGAGTTCTCGTAACTCGCCCCCCAAAAGGATCAATTAATATTCATTCTTTTACTGCAAAGAGCACCCTGACTGGCTTCAGCGTCAGAGCGGTTTTCGAACCCTTTACAGGTTTTCCCCCCTCGGGAACAGACGAACAGGAGCTGGAGCAAGAAGCAAGGAGCAGGAGCAAGGAGCACGAGCGAGGAGCTGGAATAAAGAGAAGTTGAGCTCGAAGCAGGAACACTAAGCTGAATAACATCTAACATAACAGAATAATCATACGTAACGGAGGCTGTCATGCATCAACTCTCTTTTTCATGCCGATCTAACGGAAGGCCAATTTTAGACATCAACAGTATCCTCGATGAAAAGCGCACCATGCAATTATGTCTCTGGTGCTGAACTCCTCTCTATTGTCATTAGGTTTGGGCAACTCTACTCTTCCTTTTGACTTGAGTATCTGCAAAATTTCCTCTCTGCCATTCGTTAGTGGGGTGTTGAAGGAGTTGAAGGAGATGTCCTTCGATCAAGATTGCAATGCGAGCAATTTTTCGGCTAGGACAATTGACGAAGAAGATCATCAAGTCCGATTGATTTAGTGGTCGTAGATTTTATGCTAGGAACCAACTACGATCGTCGAATTACGAAGTAATTCGCGGCTAACTTCGATCGGATCCTACATCGGGTTAAACATAAGAATGGGTATTTAATCGGATGATATGACTAGTGGGAGTGTGATATAACATTGGGAATGTCCCATAAACATATCTCACAGGCCTAAATAGAATTTGGGCAAAGATAGTACAAAAAGCCCAAAAACGGGGTTTTGGGCCTAGACTGATTCGGGCTCGGATTGGGCTGATTTTTGGAGGGACGTATCCTTATGTTATGAACATTAAATCTGCCAATTTTGGCTGGGTTTGGACGTCATCTCCTTAGGGAATTGAGAAAATATCAACTAGTTGCTATTTTCGATAATTTCCCTAAATCTTATTCTAAAGGGTCTTTTAGGAAACTTAATTGGATGTGGATTCTTATTAGGGTTCTATATAAAGACTCTTAAGGCAGAGAATAAAGTGTGGAATTTCTCTTTAAGCTTTCTTACTCTACCACATCAAGTAGAGAGGAGAAAGTGAGCTAATTCCCAAGCTATCTTCTAGTCAAGCAAGAAGAAGGTCTTCTTATTATCAAACCACCATTGGAGTGCTAGCAAGCTTTCAAGGAGGGAGATTAAATACACCGTTCGGTGTCCCAAGTAGAGGAACGACGATTGGAGCTCTTGGTCTTCTTTAATCTATTGGAATAGTTTGAGGGAAAGCGATTAAGGTAATCTACTATCTCCTATTAGTTAATTACTAGTTTATGCATGATGATCATGGGACCAATACTAATGTCAAGACATTAGGTGTATGAGATTCCACTTATACGACATTAGTAGACACCACCATAACCCAACAGTGGCGACAGAGCCTCTTGCAATTAACTAATTTTTGCTCAGAATCGAACTAGTTCATATTTGATATGCTTGATAGTGTGATAAATTGAGTTTTTCAAAGTGTTTTGAAAGTGTTTTAAAAGTATTTTAAACTCACAATTTGATTACAATGAATAGGATTCAATGAGTTTTCAAATTGAAAATCAAAATTTATGATTGAAAGTGTTTCAAAAACCTAGATTTTGATCCAATCTATGCTTGTTTAGATAGATAGTAGTGTTTAAAAGTATTTTGAAAGTGTTTCAAAAACCTAGATTTTGATCTAAAATTGGTTTGATTAAGAGTTGTTTTTAAGTTTTGGAAACTTTTGAAAAATAAAATTTGGAATTTTTAGAAGTGTTCTAAAAGATTTGGAAGAATTTTAGAAGTGTTTTACAATTGGAAAATAGCAACTTAGAGTTGCAAAAGAATTTTTTTTTTTTGGAAACACGAGTTTGTTAAAAACTCATGAAATCCGGCCAGGAAGCTTCCTGGCCTGACCAGTAGCAGCTGTGGACGCGCCTGACCAGATGCGTCCCAGCACTGGTGGACGCGTTTGCCAAGACGCATCCCAGCACTGGTGGACGCGTCTGACCAGACGCATCCCAGCTACTAGTGGACGCGTCCAGTAGCTCTCGACCAGACGCCATCTGCTGGTCCAGTCCAGTACCAGACGCATCTAGGATGCGTCTGGAGCAAGGACTAGCGTCCTGGCTCCATCCAGGACGAGACCAGGCCTAGAAAGGCCTCGGCCAGGACATGCCGGCCCTTCGGGCCGTGCCATGTCCGGACCTTTGTCCGAGCCCTTTGTGGGCTTGGGCCGGGATTTGTCTTGGACTTGTCCCAGGCTTTTTCAGGGCTTTTCAGACCATCAAAAGGGACCATCATTCAAGTGGGAGTTTTATCCAATTTCTTCCGATTCCAACCAAATATTTCCAAAATAAACCCGGGTCATCCGAAAGGCCAAAATGGGTTTTCTCTTAAAATTGATTTATGAAATCATTAAGAATCAAACCAAAGTTTTTCCGAACTTGACCTGGGCTTTCAAAACCCAAAACGGAGTTTTTCTTAAAATTGATTCTACGATCATAAAAGATAAAACTAGAACGCACCATTAGTCCAATTCTTTGAATTTAGACTTAAGGTCCGTAATGTGACATATGATGTCGACAAAAGTATCTCCCAAGATTATCATGCATATATAATTCTTAGCCTTGATATATTATATACATGCATGTGACGTGAATGCGGGAAACTAGTATGACCATAGATTTATTTCTTATTCTTGTTTTAAACACGGATGGGTGCATGCTTTGTAATTAATTCCAATTTCAAGTTCATACGATCTGCGAATCGTAAGAGTTTTGTAATTAGAGTTTAGGATCTATAAGACTATTGAAGAAGCTCAAGGAAGGAATCCAAAGGCGAGTGGGAGAAATCAATGGAGGTTCAAAGATGGCGATCTAAGACGAACCAAAAGGCGAAACAAGAAGAAAACCAAAGGAGATTAGATCTTCTAGGTTAGGGGCCATACTAGGATCCATGTCTGCTTGATTTACTTTATCGCGCGCAGTTACTTACTTATTTACGCTTTATGTCGTGGATGTTAGTTAGGCTAAATAGTTCACTATAACAAACGCCAGACTAGCGTAAAAGTCCCCAAACGTAATCTTGAGTAATCGCCTATCCAGATTAAGACACCCTTTGCGCCCTTGTTCGAGGAAGGTGGGTCGGCCTTCGCAGAGTACCTCCTCTACCTTGGGACAATGCGGGTAGGCCTATAGAAGAGGCATACATGTCTAAATGGTTCTACTCAACAAGATCAACAAGAGAGTTTAGGATACTCGAGGCAAAAGGATAGATTAGTCATTCATCAATGAAATCTATCAACCAAGAGTCATAAGGTATGATCAGTGAAGTAGTTCGCTCACCCGGAACGACGGAGACAAAGGGTAGGGCCTTCGTCCGCTTTACTCCGAAGAACTGGGATCTTGGAATCACTTATTCAATCGAGGACGATTTTATTGAATAATGTGGGAAAACTAATATTTTTCAAAAAAGATAACGAGTTTTAAAACTTTGCTATTCTTTTATGTAGAGTTAAGATGACGAAAGAAATTTTCAACTTCCGCTCACTTCTCGAAAAGGAGAAGTTGAATGAGCACAACTTCCTCGACTGGGAGAGGAACCTGGGAATAGTTCTCAGGATGGAAGGCAAACAAAATGTACTAGACACTCCAATTCCTATATTGGATGCTGCTTCAACTCCTGAAGAAAAGGAACATGAAAAGAGTGTTCGGAAGAGGGCAGAACCAGTAACGTGTTTAATGTTAGCAACCATGGAACCAACTCTTCAAGAGCAGTTCATAGACATGGATGCTTGCTCCATGATTCGACAACGTCGGGAAATGTTCCAAAACAGTCGAGACTGGAGAGGTTTGAAACCTCTAAAGCACTAATGGACATGCGCCTCGAAAAGGGAAAACCAGTTGGGTCTCATGTTCGTTAAATGATCAGGCTCATTGGCAAGCTGGCTAAACTGGCCTTTCCTTATAGCCAACAGTCGGCTACCGACTCTATCCTTCACTCCCTCCATAGTGGTTTCAAACACTAGAGGAACTTCATTCCATGCTTTTAACGGCCGAAAAGGATGTAGCAATAGTGGAGACTAAGAAAGATGTTCTTATGGTACAAAAGGACAAAGGGTTCAAGAAAGGTGGGAAACAGAAGAAGAAAACCACGTCAAAAGGAAAAGGCAAACGGATCGCCAAACCTAAATACAAAGGTCCTCCTTCTGAAACCAAATGTTTCTATTGTGATGGCAAGGGCCACTGAAAAAGAAACTGCCCTAAGTTCTTAGAGGACAAAAAGAATGGAACAGTGGTTTCCACTTCAGGTATAAATCGTTAATTTATCAAATACCGTAAAATTCCGTGCCTAAAGAATGTACAGGTGCAGCTGGGAATTAAGTATTTGACTAAAGAAGACAAAATCCAAGAGGGAGCAGAAGCCTAGACTGCTAAGGATGCTGAAAGGGATCGAAGTCTACTTTAGGCACTAATCTATATTAAATGTTTTTCAAGTTTGTAACATCATCTCTATACTAAGTATTATGGAGATTCAATAAAGAAGTTTATTTCTAATTGAGATGTTAATAAGTGCTAAATTTAACAAACTATACCGAAAGATTCTAAACTTGGTCAAAAACCTATAAGATAGGTTCATCCCAATCGGAAAGGGGATGAGGGCAACAAGTCCATTATAACCAAAACATGAATGAAACTGACAAGAAAGAAAGTCTTGAGTAAGAAAGAGAGATTGATCATCGATGTACTTCTAACCTATCCATATTTGGAATGTACAAAAGGATAAAGATGAAGAACACGAATCAAGCTCTATCCTCTAAAATCCACTATGTTTAGAAGTAGCTTCCCACAAATTTACCAACATCCGTCTAAAAGGATAAAACTTGTAAAAGCGTTACAAAAACTAGCTAATATCTGACGCAATTTCTTTGAAAGAAATTTGGGCTTCTTCCACATTAAGCTTTCTTACTCTACCACATCAAGTAGAGTGGAGAAAGTGAGCTAATTCCCAAGTTATTTTCTAGTCAAGCAAGAAGAAGGTCTTCTTATTATCAAACCACCATTGGAGTGCTAGCAAGCTTTCAAGGAGGGAGATCAAATACACTGTTCGGTGTCCCAAGTAGAGGAGCGACGATTGAAGCTCTTGGTCTTCTTTAATCTATTGAAATAGTTCGAGGAAAATAGCGATTAAGGTAATCTACCATCTCCTATTAGTTAATTACTAGTTTATGCATGATGATCATGAGACCAATACTAATGTCAAGACATTAGATGTCTGAGATTCCGCTTATACGACATTAGTAGACACCACCATAACCAATCAGGTGTATGCGGTGAAATCGGGCCTTGACCTCATGCTCTGGTCTCATTCCCTGGAGGGCTTTGCTTCCTCTCGCTCTTTCCTCCTGAATGGTTCTCCTTCGTATGGGATGTTGGATACTTCCTTCATCCTTCGATAATCTTCCTCTTTTCTAATGAATTGTTGGAACTTTTCTATCAGCTCTGCGTAGGGGTGGGAAAAGATCTGGAAGACCGCTATCCGACCCGTTCGACCGAGATAAAAAGTGTCCATGGACACCCAATGGTCATAACGGTTAGTGCCCGACCGGCCCGAAAGAATTGGGGGACGGTCACGGTCAAAATTTTATGTCGAAAGACCGACCGCTAACAGACCGACCAATATAGACCGTCCAAATAACCGACGGGTACTAGTGACCGAATAGGTTGACCGACTAAACTGTCCTTATTTTTAGAAGTTGACCGTTGGATTTTATAGACATATGAATATATGATGGTCGTTGGCTATAGTCATATAGTCATCTAGAAGACCAAACATGAGTACATGGCTTAATTATATCATGTCAAATGATGATCAACTGTGTTTTTTTCTTTTTTATATTTACTTTTGATTTTTTGGTTAAACATCTTCATTTGTAAGTAATTTTGTTTGTGGTAATAAAAATAAAGTTTTGAATTTGAGTAAATTTTATTGGAAAGCCCGGACCGAGACCGTCCGGTGTCCGACTGGCCCGGTAAAATAAACGGTCTTGGACGGTCAATGGACAAAGAATTATTGAGAATGACCGTCCGAGTCTGTTCGAGTAAATAGGTGGTCACCAACAGTTTATGTCTGAGTCGACCGGTTCGATGAAGTTAGAGTCCGGTCCCGACCGATTCCCACCCCTAGCTCTGCGAGCGTGCCTGGTCGTTGGTTGGGGATCTCTTTTATGATGTCATCCTGTCGGAGACTCATTTTCAAGGCGACGAACGCGACTTTTGGCTCAAACTCGAGGATCTGCACCATGAGGTTTCGTAACCTTTGCCAGTAGGTGACAAGGGATTCGTTCCTTCTTTGGACCACATTGAACAATTCGTCGGTCTCTCTCTTGATTGTGGTGCTTTCCCGGAAGGCGTCGCAGAAGACTTAGGCGAGCTGTTCAAAAGATTTGATTTAGCCTGACGCCAACGCTTGGTACCATGCCTGGGCTGGCCCTTTTAGTATGGTGGCGAAAACCACATACCACACGTTCTGGTCGGTAGTATAGAGGTTCATTACTGAAGTTTAATTATTGATGAACACTCCTAGATCTTTCAAACCGTAGTAGTGGTCAAGTGCTGGACACTTGAAATTCTTTGGCTTTTCCGACTCCAATATTATCTCCCGGCTGAAAGGAGGCTGGTGTATTTGTGCTCTTCCCCACTGCTTCTCTTTTTTTCTCTCTCGGGTCAGTCCCGCTAGTTGGTGTATGAGTACCTCGCAGACCGTCGGATCGTCAGTACATTATTCGTTGACCCCCTTGCCTTTAGGGATGTATGGGCAGTTTGGATCCAATGCTCCATATTCGTCTAGGATGCTCTTTAAGTGCATCTGATCGCCAGGCTGTAATTCTAGTGTTCCGGTCGAGAATGCATTGCCCGGCGAGAACAGTCTTCGGGCATGCACCCTGATTGCTTCCTTTCTTTCCTCTGGTGCTGCACTTTTCCTGGCCGCTTCGGCCTTACGAAGGCTTTCTTGTAATTGTTTTACCTTTTCATTCCTTCGTATGATGTCGATCTTAAGTTGCTCAATTTCGGCCATGAGTTCAACCACGTTGGGTATCAGGTTCTGGGATCCGTGAGGCGTGTGTTCCTCTGAGGACATGTTTATCTAAGGGTCTTAAAGAAATAGTTAGTGCTAAAAAAGTAAAGAGTTCGGGTTACCGAACTGATGATTTTGCTGGAGAGACCCCATCCTTCTAGCGCCAAATGTTGATGTCAAAAAAAGGCCTTCCGTTATATCAGCATGAAATAGGGAGTTGATGCATGACATCCTCCGTTATGGTCGAATATTCTGTTATGTTAAGTTAGATTCCGCAGAGTGTTCCTGCTTCCAACTCTGGTTCTCTGCTTCTTTACTCCTGCTCCTCGCTCTGCTCATTGCTGATGTTCCAGCTTCTGTTCGTCTGTTCCAGTTCATGTTCATCTTTTTTCGCTATAGAGTGTCCTGCATGACATTCTTATAAACGGAAATATTTAAGAGTTAAAGAACTTTATATTCTATCTTAGAGAATCTTGATCATGGACTCTTCCCGTTAAGGGAAATCATAGAGGTCCTCTTGTTTATATTCAATATCGTTATTCAGTAATGAGAATTGTTTCTCAAATCCAAGCTTATCAGTTTCGAGTCGAGCCAGGCATTGAATTGGCTTCCGCCAATTGGCAGCATTATAGTATAAAATAATTCAAATATTTATAATTGATTGAACGAGAAAAGTGTTCATCGTCTCAGTTTTTAGGGCCTCTAAGTGGCTTTGCCCAAATTGAGTTAGTTCATGCATTTGTGATATTAAAGCTAACAGTCTCTGCTTGAGTTGTGTTCCTTGGTCGTTTAAACCGAGCACGTGGTAGTGTTTTGTCGTTTCGACAATATTTTGGTTTAAAGAGGGTGTTCTATTCCAGGCGTTCTGTTGAACATCTGTTGAGCCGTTTGCACCTTGTTTGTGCATTGGTTCCCATATTATAGGAAATTAAAAGGTATTTATCAAGTTCAAAGTCTCGGTTGTCTGAGGAAGGCTGTGAATCAACTATTAGAACAATTATTATGATTAGAGACGAGAAACTTACGTGGTTGTGGTAGTTGCGTCGACCGTTTTCAACTAGAGTTGATGGGACTGGCTTTTTTGCTCTGAAACCTAGGTTGTTCCGCTTATTTCTCTTGCTGGTCACGGTTGGACTCCCGTCGTTGTTTTTCTGTTTCTTTCTTTTTCTTTTCTTTCGCAGTAAATCGGACAATTTTCCTCCTTCCCCAACTTGTTTGCTCCGAAACATAGTTACATGTAAAATACAAATTCAATTCAGTAGTAAACAAATCAGAAATTGATGCCTTACATGTTAGAATTTGATTATAAGCACTTCAGAACTTAGATAACGAGTTAGAAGTGATTATACTAAGTCAAAGCTATTTGTTCTAGCGTCGGGATAGTTTCAGAGAACTATGTATGTAAATATATTGCGATATATATCTATATATAGATCTATGTGTGTATTTTTCATGGTAATATTAAAGCTAGAAACCTTGGCTTGGCTTTTGGTTGCTAAATCGACCGAATGTTAAAGTTTCAACCATTGTCGGGTTCAAAGAGAGCAATCTCTCTTCTAGACACCTATCGGGTCGCTTCCGTATTGTTTGGGTATTGGTCTCGTAAGCGTAAGAACTTAGAATTAAACCAATTATTACTACGAAAGATGAGAAACTTTCCTTATTCTCGTTGGATCGATGTTCTTCAGTCGAAGTTGGTGGGATTGGTTGCTCCGCTTCAAATTCCGGGTTGCTCCATCTCTTTGTTGTTTCGTCTCCTGCCATTGTTGCTCCGAAACATATGTACATGTAACAAACAACTCAGAGTTAATGGTGAACAACTCAGAACGTGATAATAAGCAAATTAGAACTTAATAATAAGCAACTCAGAATTTAAAAGTAAGCGAGCTAGAACTTGCGGCGAGTAAATACCAATGAGGGAAGCAATCATAGGTATGGTATAGCCCAAAACTAGCTCCTAACGTTGTGGTTTGAAGGAATCAATTGTTTTTCCAATCGATTCATGTTAGTGTCAGGATAAGTGACAATAGCTTCGGAGGACTGTGCGTATAAACTAACATGAATATGTATAGATATATGTACATATAGTCATTACTATTATTATTCTTATTATTTTTATTTATTGAATATCCTATATCAGGCAAGGTAGACTAGAGACAACTCGATCAAATTATGCGCAATAGCGTAGGTTGTAGTCCGACTATACTATTTGTTCGTAATTGCCGCAAGTTTGGTTGAGACTATCCCATATTTGGTATCATCATGAAACCATAAGATAAGGAAAGCTAATATGTAATAATTAGAGTAAGAGAACTTCCCTGTTGGTTCCGTCGAGCCGCTGGAGAGATGGTGGAGGCAGCTTAAAGGGTGTAGTGGATCTCCCCATTACAGATGATTGAACTCCTCATAAGGATGAGCCTAGTATCCCTTTGGCAGAAGTTACTTTCCATATAGCTCTGAGTAAAGTTTCCCCTAGACCAGAGTTGAAGTCTCTTTAGGAAGAACTCTTCTTCTTCCCCTTTACTTTTTATGTAGTCTGTCATGAAAGCTAAATAGAGTTTCATCTCTTTGCACTTTCAACCCGAGAACAACAAGCAATCCATCAACACGAAAGTGTCGGCTGAAAAATCTTAATTTCTCCCTTAGAGATTGCTAGATTGACTCCAATCCCTCATAAAGTTAATCTGATCAAAATAACTTAGACAAGTATGGCCACTCCCAGCTATGTCCGATGCATCTTTTCCCAATGTGTTCTTTGATTGTTTTTGGTCTTTTCCCCCTGTTTGCTTCAGGTAACTTTGGATTTTTGGTTGGAAGGTATTATTGACCATGAGAGACCACTCCTTTCTTGAATCTTGTCGGAACGAATTTAGCTGACTACGATCTACGTATGTCGTTACATTTGGCATTGATACATCAAAAATGTGATACGCTCAATAACTGCCCAATCAAACTGAAACAAGACCGGGCCTATAGCCCAACATGACAATGGCCTAAAGCCCAACTACATTATTTACACCCTAATAATCCCAAATCCAATAACCAAAGATTCCACCTTCTCTAGGATTCGAACCTGAGACCTCCAGGGATTTCTGGACTTTATGTCAACACCTTGGAACCACTTGGGCTACCAACTGTTGACAACCGATAACATAGTTGGAGTTTTGATTATTCAAACCATTGAGAGAGAATTTGATTCCATTTTTCTTTCTCTGATTCGAGGAAACCGACCCTTAATCACCATATGTTGTTCAAAAAGAGAGAAGGGACCCTAATTTCTCAAACATTCTTTCTCCTTTTCCTCTTGTTCTTTTTAAAACCAAGGTATTTGCTTGCGATTCTTATACGCAAACCGCCATTACTGAATTTTTCTGAAACTTGAGATAAACTCCCAATCCTTATAGGAAGACAGATCCTCCATTATTGTCTTCTTTTCTACTTTGTCTCACCAGAACATGAGAGTCCTCCAAAACAGTAAACCAACTTGCGGAATCCAAATTTTAAGCGGCTACTTTAGAGAAAAAGGACTGTTGAAACCCTAGTTTCCCAAAAACGCACAGACCTTCTTTCTACTTTCCCGTTTCTCTTAACGAATAGCTTCCGGGGACTTGTTTCCCGTCATTGGTGGAAGCAACCATCAAAGAGGGAAAGCTCAAGAAGAAACTAAATCTAATTGCTGAAAAAGCAAACATTCAAAGATGAACATCAAAATCTAAAGAGATCAAACAAACATTCAAAATGAAAATTCATCTGTATCTATTAAAATCTAGAGAGAGAAAACAAATATTCATAGATTAGTTCGAATCTTTTGCTTTTGATTAGTTTTATGGTGATTTTTTTAATTCTATTTTTGGTTAATGATGATGATGATGATGATGAAATATGATGATGAATTTCAAACTCTAAAAAAAATCTGATGATGATGATAGATTGATAGTATGATGATGATGAATTTCTGATGATAGTTATCTGATGATGATGATAATTATCTGATGATGAATTTGAAACTCTAAAGAAAAAAAATCAGACGATGATTTCTAATGATTGTTATTTGATGATGATGAACTTGAAACTCTAAAGAAAAAATATGATGAAGGTTGATGATGAATTTTTTTTATAGTTATCTGATGATGATGAAATATGATAATGAATTTGAAATTCTAAAGAAAGAATCTGATGATGAATGTTGAATTATTCTTCATATAATTTTCACTTTCGTTACCCGTCTAAAAATATTTTAGAGAAAGACTTTTTAGAAATCAAAAGAAATGATGAGAGAAAGAAAGAAATAGGTTATGTCGGAGAATTAAAAGAAGGGTGATTTTGGGAGAGAAAATATAAGGTAACATGGTCTTTTGACGTTAAAGGCAAAAGTGGGTCATCTGGATATTTTTGATAAACTAGAAGGCTACGCGGAAGCTAGTCATAAATTAGGGGGTCATTTGGAAAATAACCCCTTTTTTTTTTGACACATCAAAGAAATACTAAACAAATAAGAAACCACACAATCACATTCTGTGGTACCCATGTAAAAAAAGATTTAATGGTACCTCCCTTCGCAGTTTGAATGCACATCTATTCCTAGCCAAACACTAATCAGTACTGAGGGATGCCTAAAATTTTTAAGGAATTTACATGCAAAACCATCCAGTAAATAATTGAATAAACTCAAGTAATTGAACAATGTAACCTAAACCCGCCTTGTCGTATTTTTCCATGGCACTTCAACAAAAAGGACACATAGGATCTATTGTTTCTTATTTGATATTTAACAATTACCACAAATCACATAGAAATGGAACGAAAATGATTAATTTTTTAGTCGAGAAATAGTATAAAACATAAGCAGTTTAACATTTAATATTTTTGTAAAAAAAGCATAAGTAGTAATGTCTATCTTTATCTCTTTCTTTCTTCAGGTGATACCCACCATACACCCACAGACCCACTCCAATTCTTCTTTCTCTAACATTTCTTTTATTATTCGTACAATACATATTGTACTCACATAAACTCTTGTTCATCCACCTCTATTGCAAACTTAAGTTGAAGATCCACCTAACTGTACATAGTTACAAGTCTCGGACAGAGGAAGTTTATTTTCGCGGGGATACACGTACGAGGCTGGCAAACTACAAAAACAGACCCAAAAAAGGATGGGGCATTACAACCAGTAGAACAAACCAATCACAATTGAAAGTATACATAGAAAACCTTATACGAAACTAATCTGCCAAACTCTCTCTCGAGTCTTGACTATGTAACTAATAAAAATTATTTGGCTTACTTGTAGTAGATACGCTTCTTGCTGAAGTTGTTAATAACTTAATACAGAAGGCGACCGAGTGACCAGTAAGTTAAGTTGGGTCAAAATACATGTAGGTTAAAATGAACATTGCATTTAAATAATGTACTTATCTTCTAAAAACTATAATGCATCACCCCAATACTACAAGAATTAATTGCATGGGCAAACCATCTCTTTTACTTTTCTACCCTAGAATCTTGAATGTTGAAACTATACAATACTCTGTATTTGTTATTTTCGGGCTTTCTTTGTCATCAACCTCCAATTGTATTCCCAAACTAAGTAAATTTCTCACAAATCTCCTTCAAATACATACAGATATGAACTTCACATGTTAGTGCTTTTACTGAGGTGGTGTTATATGGAGAAGTAACTGAGTCTATGCTGATAAAAAATGGAAAGTCTGCGAGACGGATAAACAATTACTACTACACCAAGTTTTACAATTTGATCAGACAATCAAAACTACAATATAGAATGTTGGGATTTTTGAAAATTAATAGATTTACGTAAAAAGACGTAACAGATATGCATGATATGTAGAATTCTAAACTCACATAATTAGCCTCATATAATTAGTTAAATGACATACCAGATATTATAATTCACATCTTACAAGTAAGAGTTTTCACTCCCGTTTTCATAAGAAAGTTGGATGGCCTTGCTTAAGCAATTAAATAAGCCTTCAGAGTCACTCTAGTACACACATAACACTTGAAAAATGTCAAAAACTCAAAATAATGCCAAAACAAACCTTGGTATACACAACAAACTTAAAGAATGTCAAAAACTCATAAGTCCAAAATAATACCTGACATTTCTTCAGTGCATTGGAAATTGCGACAAGATACCATTTAGCAATGATTTACAAGGTTCTTGATGAGTGATTGTTTCTCTATAACTTCATATACCTCAACTTCTTCAAGATACCTAGCTAGAAAAGGAAAATGGTCAGTTTCATTTAATTGTTTTGCTTTAGTTATATAAACTGTATGGACATTAGTGTCTTCGAAACTATTCTACAACCAAACTCGAAATATTGTAAAAGCAACACAAGAAATTCACTTCCATTCAAAGCTATTAAGTCTCATAAAATCGAGAATAAAATTTCTTGATAATTCTATTAAGTCAAAAAAATAGTTGTGTATAATTACATAATGTTGACAGTTCTAGCTGCTTCGTGAAAGACGAATTGAACACGTAAACTCCAATATGTTCATTATGTTAGCAACCATTGCAAAATTTCAGGTGAGCAAACATGAGAACCAAAAAAATTAGTTAGAGATCGATCTAGAATATTATTAGATAAAACCGCAACACCACGACAACAAAATATTTTTAGACATTTAAAAAGTAGAATGACTTAAATGTGCACCGTTCGGCTTGATTGGTTTGCTTAAGTGCTCAGTAATTCACTTTGGACAAGGTCAGCCTCTCAGCTCTAAGAAAACCATAGCTTGCTCGGTCGATTGTTCATATCGTCCATAAACAGAGCCGTGTTTGAGGGGGGGCGGGAAGGGCGTCCACCCTGGGCCCCCACCTCAAAAGGGCCTACTTCCTATAAAAGGGCCATAGTTTAAAGGTTATATTATATGCGATATCTAATTAATCATCTAATTACTGCTAGCTTTGTTGGAAAGGGTGATTGATGCCCATGCAGTAGACACGGGTTCAAGTCTAGAGTTCTACTTTTTGAATCTTTATTTTTGCTCCACTACTACACTTTGTTGTCTTAACCATTTTGTTACCTTTGGTGTATTTCGTTAATTTTTGAAGTGTTTTTCAAGGAATAGAATGTTAAGTGTTTTTTCAAAAAAAGAAAACCAATAATACATGAATACACATGTGAATCATCTATGATTTTCATCATCTTACATTGTGTTCAACTTTTTGCTCGCAATTTATTTTTGTACGAAAGGCCCGCAATTAAGTTTCGCCCAGGGCCCTCAAATTCTCAGCCACGGCTCTGTCCATAAATATTTAAACATTCAAATGTGTACAAAGTTATACACATAAGATCAATGTATTTTTCTTATATATTTTTGCTGGTTGGAATATGTTATCAATAAAATAATTGGTATAAAAGTTCGAAACTAAAGACTAGACAGAAAACGATTGACAGTGTAGGAAAAACTACTTGAGAAAAACCAAAGATTTGGAAAAGTAATCCTGACGGCAAGGAAAAAAGAATTATATTAAGGGGGTGTTACAAAAAAACATAGAGAAGGAGAAAAACTTGATATCTTGTATTGGCATTACATTAGTATCTTGCAACCATGTTAACCGTTCCAATTTTCATGAGATAATTCGTTGCCTGCTCCAAGCATGATGTTGCCTCTAGAAACACTCGAGGGAATTGCAAATGCATAGGTCGATCAACAGTCTTATTTTTCTATCTTATTGCTTATCTTCCTCATATAGAACTTGGGAATTCTTCAATTTCTCTTAAGTTTTGTAGTCTTTTGTCATTCTCTTCCCACAGTTCTATTAAAATCACGTTTCTGCCAACAACCTTAGGTTGGAGTGGTAAGAGGTATAATCTTCGAGGTCAAGGGTTCGAGGCACACGCTGAACAATTCAAAACAAAAAAAAATCACATTTCTATTAAAATCTATTTAACAGTTACTCAAAGAAACATTCACAAAGATCAAAATTTACGTAACAGTTACTCAAAGAAATATTCACAAAGATCAAAATTCATCCAATCTTCTCAACCAATGAATCATTCTTACTACCATAATCCAACACCCATATGGAAAATGACCAAAATGGGGGAGCTGATGTTCATAGAAATATTCAAGTTTTACCACTATAAGATCAAACACACATACACTTATGATCAATTTTGAACGAATTAAATAAATTTCTAAAACGAAGATGAAGAGTACCACAGATTAATACTAACCTCTCACGTGCCCTGCACAATGAACCCAAACAACAAAGGAAAATGATGAAGCAAATTATAATTTGTCCATGATTTAAATGTGGCTTTTAGTGAGGGAGATGAGATGTGTCCCGTGATTGAGAAGATACATCCCTTGAGAAAACAGGAAAACAGTGTGGCTTTAGGCGCCTAACTGCCCAACTAATAGATTTTGCTCAATCCAACGGTAGATATTAGTGTAGATGTGTGTCGGACGACTGAATTTATCTAGAAGTTTGTCCCAATCAGCACTCATACACATGTTTTATTATATAGACGAGGGTATAACTCGTGCCTGCCGGACACAGACAGTTCTATTAGATGCGTCACGTGAGGTTGACTTTAAGATAATTGTGGTTGATCTAATTGTAGCTATAGGCACCCTCAAAGGCTAAAGTTTAAGGGATCCATATGTAAATGGGGTGCCTACAATATTATGGATATTCCCAAAGAAAAATGGATCTTTGAAAATATGTTCTTTCTTATAATCTAAACCCTTAAATGAATTCTAATCTAATCTGAACTCTCATAACTTTGAGAAAGTGAATCCCAACCATTAGAGATAAACATGGGAGAGTAAATCTTGGCCATTTGGAGGGGAAAAGATACCCTCCTCCATTATTATAATGATTGTTATGCAGGATAAAGGTACCATTGGATTACATAATTGCTGATGTCAAAAAATGGTCTTCCGTTATATCAGCATGAAAAAGGGAGTTGATGCATGTCAGCCTCCGCCCTCCGTTATGATCGAATATTCTATGAGTTGATTAAGATTCCTTCTTCCGTTCCTTGCTCCTAGCTCCTGATTCCTGGTAAACCGCTCTGACGCTCTTTATAGTAAAAGATTGAATATTGATTGAACCTTTTGGGGGTGAGTATGTGTTAGTGCAAGTGATGGTAGTTTAGGGTGAAGTTCAGATGTCTTGTGGAAGATGATGGGGGGTCTTTTATAGGCAATGTTAGGTCGACTGTGATTAGTGGCGTAGGTGAGGCGGTGGTCGTCAAATTGTTTAGGGAAGTTACCCTTTAGTCATATCTAGGGATTCCCTTAGAGTCTATCTCGTATCTAAGATAACAGGAACTTCCTACGTTCAAGGATACTTCGTACATATCATGCCGAGGTGATAGATCTTTGGGGGATACTTTCTCTTTGGAGACTCTTGAAACCCAAACTTGCTTAAACACTTCAGATCTGTAACCGACTGTGATCTTTTAGGGAGATTCCGAGATAGAGTCGGTAAGCCTGCAACACTGTCCTGCCTCCCCAGTTTAGGATCTGAGGCAGAGGCCTAGCTTACGTGAACCCCCCCCCCCCCCCCCCATCATTCCTTTAGGCCATGTTTGGCGCGCGGGAATGGAATGTCATTCCCGGGAATCACATTCCCGTAATGCGATTCCCGGGAATCAAATTATTTTGGTTTAATGTTTGGTTCAACCAGGAATAGGAATTCCATTCCCAATGGATTCCTAACTTGTTGTTTGGTTTGTGTAGGAATAGGAATGTAAATTTTACGAAAATCCTGTTATATCCTTTTACTCAAACTACATAAATTATAGGTCAACTTTGTTATATATATATTTTAAATAGTATTGTCTATTCAAATTTATAGATATGAAATAATAACGTAATACACTAATTTAAGTTGTATTTAAAGATTTATTTAAAATAAATAAGGTCTCGACTAATTTTTTTAAACGTTATGAAATTGATTTTTAACGAACAAAGAGCAAGAGAGAAGAAAATAAACTAGAGATATGGAGAGAGAGAGTTACGTTTGAGCGAGAGAGGGGGTGGGGGAGAGAGAGAGTGTGTTGGTATGGTGGTAGTTGAAACCCTAGATTTTTAAATTTTTTTAGTAAAAATGTTATGAGAATTCTAATATTTTATCAAGGATTATTTTGTCCATAAATATTAAATGAAATCATTCCCGGGAATGGGAATCACAAACCCACCCCCCTCTCTGGGTTTGCTATTACCTCATTTCGGGGGAATCCCATTCCTCCAGGAATAGGATTCCCCCTGCATTCTCGCGAGCCAAACAGTAGTCGGGAATGTGATTCCCAGGAATCACAGTCCATTCCCACGCGATTCCCGCGTGCCAAACATGGCCTTAGAGATTCTAGGGCTGATGTGTTTTGTGCCAATAGTGAATCCCTCTTAGCTTGTCACAGCCGACCTCCCAGTTAGGGGTGTAGGTGGCGGAGCGTTGAGGGCTTTAGCTGTTCTTCTGCCTTAAGTCGGGTTGACTCGTTGGACTCAGGTCAGTTCTTGACTTCAGTCAACGTCTGGACAATTTATGCATCATCAATAATCACTCTCAAATGGTTGAGGTCCGATTGCAACATCCTAAAAATTACGTGTTGGACATCGAGTATGTACATAATTTGGTAGAAAAGTTGGGGAATGGGCAACATGAAACTTGACAAGGTCTTAACATTTGTACTTGTCGAGAAGTGGCATGAGGAGACGAACACTTTCCACTTAAAAGTTTAGGGAGATGATAATCACGTTGGAGGATGACTATTGCCACACATTGTTGCTATCAAAGATAAGCCCATGAAGGGTGCGGTTCCTCATGAGAGACAATTACTGATAAAAACTGATGACCAAAAAATGGTCTTCATTTGACTACGTCAATAAGTCAAGAAATGACAAAAGACCTAATAGATCAACCCGTATCAAGTCCACAAGGAGGACAAATACGAAAAATGTTTGCCACTCAAGCCAATAACTAGGGGGCCTGTACGATTGTCTTAACCACCTTGAACTCTCCCTTAGCTGAATTAAAAACAGCCTGCCATGTGCTTAAAACAAGATATATGGCTGTCTTGAAGATAATCTGACTGACGGTCTTGAACGACAAAGAGGTTTCTGAGTTCCTCGCAAGTTTCGTCCCACCAGTTGTGAGAAGCATAACAGGATTCGACGTTGCAGTCTCATCCCCTTGACTGATTCCAGAAAGACAAATTTTAACGTCAACAAATTGGTGCTAGAAAGAGGATTGACTCCACCAAAACCACCATCTTCCGAAAACCCCTATGTTTGGCATTGCATCATGTCTTTAGCCAACGATAGCAAGACGGTCACGAGTTCACGACCAAATTTGCATTCTTAACACTTCAGCTACCAAAACCTCTCTTTTAAAAAAAAAAAGCTACCAAAACCCCTTGTATACAAGTACCAAAAAACTTATGACATGAAAATTGACTACTTTCACATACGGTTTATTTAAATACATCTCATATCGTCATTCATAGATGATTTTATCTAAAGACTTCAAAACAAGCCTTTAAATTAGCGAAGAAAACATCTATTGTTGTGTCTTCCTTGATAAAAACTCGAAACAATTCTTGTTTTTACCCAACTGTTGATCTAAAGGCTCTTTGGTCAATCACTACTTCAGATGTACACAAAAATGCGAAGTAGCTCATGCAGAAAAGAAACTACCGACACTTTGGAACCGTTCCAAGGATATGAAATTTAGCCCTAAAATCTCTCCTGAATGGTTTTTTATTTGCATGATATGACTGGGTCCGGCCCGTAATTGAATTGAGGAATCTGCTCGACTCTGCAAATTGATAGAAAAATAAGTTCTGCAACAAGCTAATAGAACTAATGGTAAGATAGAGCAAAAGATACAATTACATCACTACTCAGATGAGACAGTATGTACCTTTGTCTAATTTTAAGTATTCCAGTGCCTAATTGCATCGGTATACCCATGATGATGCATTCACTTACTCCTTCTATCTTGTCATCTCTTCCATTTACTGAACCATTGAAAAGATGATCTGCTGTTTTTTCAAATGACGCTAACATCAGTACACTCTCTTTCATTCTTTGGATGCCAAATCTTGTTATTCCAAGCACTTCACCCTGTTATAATAAACCTCGTCAAGTAAATATCGATATTACCACAACAAATGATCTTAACACAATATTCTTTTTTCTTATAGTCTAAATTTGAATCGCCTTAGTCTAACTTGTCTGTATCAGCAGGATCATTTTAGCCTTGCTTGTTTGAGTCATCGGTAAATTTTTAGACAATGGGTTCTTACTTCAGACTTATTTTACATCCGACAAGTAGGTGCAAAATAAGATCTAGTAAACCATTCACACCAGCCAGACACAGATAAAATAACAAACGTTCTGAAATCTGACTCGAGTTCATTCAGCTCCCGAGTCAAATTTCATATCTGTTCAGAGGACAAAACACACCACTTCAAGATGCTATCTCAGACTTTAAAATGGTTAAGTTTTTACTTTTGGTATTGGAGGATGCAGAATAAACCAAAGAGAAACCTAACTTACTTTATATGTCATCAAGTCTGCTAAAAGCATCATATGGCGAATATCTATGCTCATTCCGTGACTTGCCATGGTGAAGTTAATTTCCTCAATGATACATTTTCTAGCAGCCTCGATTCCAAGTGTTTCCTGGACTTCTATAATATGGTTGCTCTTTGTTTTAATTCCATTAACTCCGGAAATTCCCATGACTGCCCGAAGATTCGTACTGCAAAAGAGAAAGTGTAGCGCAAATGAAAATCAAAATGAATAACAGAAAATTTAACGTCTAGCTGTATCATTACTCAATTTATAAGCTAAAGCTAGATATCCTTAAGTTGCTTTCAGCTACAGAGACGTACACTAAAAGGAATCAGAATTCACCAGCATACAAAATCCATAACTGAAATTGTTCGAGCCTGATATGGTTCTTGTTAATCATAATTAATCATAAAATGGGAGCTGTGTGGTCTATCTCTAAGTTTCTACACTTTATTCAATTTTTCTCAGTCTGAAGTTGGAGGAGAAAGTTGAATACGAAAGAATTGTAAAAGAAATCTAAAATGCTGTCTTGAGTGGTGGATTGTGATAGTCCTTCATTGCTTGGAAGAGCATCTAGAGCCTGGACTATAGGTGCATGCACCGCGTACAAACATGCAAAGTTTTACATGATAGATTCACAATAAGTCATAGGAAAAGAGAACCAAGATACTAACCCTTCCACAAGCAAGTGATACTTCTTTTTATCTTCATTAATTACGGCACGTTGAACACTTGGTATGCCCTGCATGACAACAACCAAAGTATTCAAATACAAAATCGTCCAATCCAACACGACGTAATCTGATGACGACAACCTCACAGAATTATCTTGTTAAATGTGATCTTTAATTTCAGAAAACAAGAAAGAAACAGGAGTATCTAACCTTTACAATAACCTCCGGAAGAATGACTTTTAGAGAATGTAGCTCAAAATGAAGTTTATTTCTATCACACTCAGGAGGAACAATCATCAGCTTTCTATTATCTACTGCCACAACATTCTGTAATATACCATTTACTTTGGTGTTATCATCGATAGACCAGGAGATAATATTCAATAAGTAGAAAATCTTCCTTCGCCCTTACCTTATCCTTCAATTTAATCTTTGGATGACGCAAGATGGATTGTTTTACACTGTAAGCTGAAATAGCCAATTGTAAAGATTGAATCCTTTCCATGTCCAGTGTAACAGCTACATAAGCTTTTCTTGATGTCAAAACAATTTTCATGCTTTCAGCAACCTGCATAATATTATGAATAATGCATCTTCAAACTCATGGCAGAAGAATAGTGTTACCGTTTCCACTATTCGTGATCCTTACTTGATAGGAAGATAATAGTTTATAAAAGAAATACTTTTAAAAACTGAAATGATATTAAAAAAACATAGAAATAATGACCAAATCCAACCAACCATTAAAATTGAGGTTCATCTCACATCTAACGCTAATTATGACCAGTGGACCTATAAAGTTATTGTCGACTGTATAGATGAATGAGATAATCACAAGATAATGAACGGAATAATGGAAGGACTTCCCCCATTTTATAAAACTAATGAATATGTGACATTGTTAAGATGATATTGAATAATCATATTTGTACATCATTTTATGTTCTATCAAAATATCCGGTACTTTGGTTTGATGTCGAAAATCTTATATGGAAAGACAAGAGACTCTAAGTATCTGTACAAACTATAGTTCATGCTGCTTCTTGATTCCATTGTCAAGGGCAATAAACTGAAATTGAATAGCCTCGCAAAATTTGTTTAGTTTAGGTTCCTACAGATTTTGAAAGAACTGTAGAATATACTAATCTATATGTTGCCACAAGACGGAAAATTATCTTTCTCATAAAGCTTCCACATTGTTGTTAAATCGAGTAATCTTGCCACTGCTTAAAGAACTAACTGCGTAAGATATCAGAGAAAACAGAACTAACTGCGTAAGATATCAGAGAAACTGCGAACTAACTGCATCTTGCCACTGAATAGAATTCCTTATTTCGAGTTACCTTGTGAAGTAAATGCATTGCATTATATTTGATGACTAATATAAGCACAAAAAGAAGGAAGTCTATAATACCTCTGTACACAAAGATGCAGGCCAAACCGAGAATCATAATCAAATGGTGTCAAAAGATCAATAGCAGAAAAAATATAGTTGCCAACAACATACCTCACCCAGAACTGTTTTCTCAATACAGCCTTTCACTATTCGTGCAGATTTACCATCATCGTCACAGTCAAGTATAGCCGTAATAATGGGTGTACTAATATTTTTGGCACCATTGATGATTTCTTTGATACGGGGAACTCCAAGTGTAACATCTAATGCCAAGTTAAAGAATCACAGTAAAAAAACAACCTGATGAGAATTCTAGTTTCTGGAAATATCGAAGTCAGCTGCAAATCACAACAAAATGACATTCGACTAATAATGCTATTTGCCTATGTTATCACTTCCAAATAACCTGTTGAGAGTACAAATCGTAACCAAGATGACTGTACTATGACAGCCACCGTGATAACAATAAGAACAACTAAAGCTGATATTCCTTAACGAGAGGGAGGATGATGCCTATTACTTGCAAACATGGACATGTTAATAACCATCTGAAAATAGTTATCAAGTAGGAGAGTATCTTAAAGGAAGCTCTAGTGTCTAGTACATGGCATCTGGCCTGTCTCTATCAATTGATCATTGACAGTAATCATATTTCAATGATATATTGGGCAATTCACAAAGCATGACATCCATCATGAGTTGACCCTTGGTAAATTTGTCTTAAACAGAGAGATACCAAATTACCAAGGCCAAGGGACGTCATTTGAACCAAAAGAACTCTTAGCTGAGAGACTGTGCCTTCAACTTGACCATGACGTTCATAATACTAAATTAACTTATAGCATCTAGCTTTTATAGAAAGGGCAATGTTATTAGATTTAGGAAAAAAATAAAGGGTTATTTTGCAAAAGGGTCGTACATAAGTACCGGGTTTTGCAAATGGGGCATGACCGTTATTATTTTGCAAAGGGGTCGTGGACTAGGATTGACCAGTTAAATTTTAACGCAGTGAGTTTTAACACTGTTAAATTTTAACACCGTTAGGTCTAACTAAATTACGTAAAAACTTATGGTTATATTTAAGTAAACTTCATACAATTTTGACACTAATTCGCGAAAGTAACAAAATTATGACCTTCACTATTATTTTTCTAGATTTCTTAACTACTTCTGTTAAGAACTTAGGTAACTTCGAATTTCTTCTAAATTATCAGATCAAACAAAATGATCCCATTAAAATGGTTAATAAATTGGTCATTTTAGTGCACAACAATGCACTAATGTTGTGCAACTACACTGCATTGTAGTCACTTCCAGTGCACTCATCTAAAGTGTACGACATTCATTTTTTTATGTCTTGTTGACTCCATGAAATTGAAAAACATAATGTACACATTCCACATCATAAGATTGACCAGAAACCAAATTTTGATTAAAAGTATAGATATGGTTTGTAACTCGTTCGTCAAAATATTCAAACTACTTAAAGTATAATCAAAATCATTATCTGGTGAAAATCAAAGGTTGAAGAAATAAAAAGGAAAGAAGATAAACTGAATAAGTTATTTTCGTTTTATCAATAGAGTTTAGCCATCCATGTGGAGGAATAGCGTTCATCAGATTTACTTGAGGTAACACCGTTACATCTACATAACGGCGTTAACTTTTCATATAACGTGAAGTCAAATCTAACATTTATCAATCCTAGTCCACGACCCCTTTGCAAAATAATAAGCGGTCATGCCCCTATCGCAAAACACGGTACTTATGTACGACCCTTTCGCAAAATAATCAAGAGACATAACCCCAGCAGGGAGTTAATAGAATCAATTTGGGCGTTATGAAAATGTAACAAATAAAGGATACTCATGCTTGCAACTCCAGCAAAATGGAAAGTTTTTAAAGTCATCTGCGTCCCAGGTTCGCCTATACTTTGAGCTCCAATTGCACCAATTGCAGTTCCAGCTTCAACTCTCTTTAAATGGTAACGAGAAATACAGGTTTCCAAGAACACCTAAAATTTCGAATGAGAGAAATTAAAATGCACAGTTCAAACCAAGGAATAAATTTCAATTTCGGTGGAAATTTTGGTCGGCCCAAATATGGAAACTTTTCGTGGAAATATTTTTTAATGCGGAAATTTTACAAATCCACAAAAAATGATAGAAATATTATGCAATTGTATATAAGAAGATTACTACACCATAACAACACATAAAAAAGATGTTACGTCGACTCTAACGATAGTTAATTAAGGTAGAAATGAAAATTGCTAGTTACATTACACAACAGTTAATATAAGGAGCAAACATGAAAAAAATTAACTAATTTGTACAAAATTTGTTAGTTTAGGAGAGTACATGCAATTCTACTTTTAAGTTAGGAGGTAAGTTACGTAATTTCATCACAGATTGTTATGGTAGGGGGTGAATCACTAAACTGGAGTATTATGTATACAAGTAAAATAGCCATCAATGAATAATAGAAGAATAAGTCAATAAGCTCTTATATACAATCATAAATAGATGGAGTGAATACTCTGCAAAACAGGAACTGAGGGTTTGTCCAGTAACTGAGCATCATGCTGAATGCTAGTTATAGTTAAAGAAGCAATTAAGGAGTCAATACCTTAGAAAGTCAACAGGCCTACAATTGAACTTAAGGTTCATAACCTGGTAAGCGGATTGCTCCGGTACGTGGTACGGGTACCGGTACGCGGTTCGCTACCATCGGTTAATTGGGTACGCTAAGGGTATACTTCTTCGGTACGCCATTCCCAATTTCAGTACGTTTTGAACTATTTTCCTAGACAATATATATTATTTATGATGCATATATAATAGATAGACCTATTCGTAGACATTCTTTTTTCGTAAAACTTACAATCAAACAAGCTATTTGAAAAAATTCTTGTAGTTGACTACCGAATTAGTCGAATTTAGAGTTCTCTACAAAGATTTTAGGTTAACTAAGACTAAAAATTCCGATACACTAATTTTGAGGTACTAGATCGCGAACCCACCCAAAAAGGGTACGAAAATCGGGTACGGTGAATCTGGTACGAGGAGAGTATCTGGTAACTCCGGGTTCATTTGTAACGAAAATATCCTCACACCCCTAGGTCAAGAATAGCTTATGAGATTTGAAGCATTATAGGACCAAAACCGGTTCTGGACTTGATAGTTTGAAGACATAAAGCTTAGACTAGGGAGAAGTTACTCAAGTCAGTAGCTAAACCTATCCAGTTAATTAAAGATGAAAAAAGTATTGAATGTACCTGAAGCTGTTTCTTAGTAATTCCAGATATATTTGCAGCAATTTTTTCTAGATAATCAGAACCATTCTTCTGAATGTTATCTTCATCCAAATGAAGGCCCGCCCTTGTGTTCTTTAATGTATCTATGTGCTCCATAAGAAAATCATGAAGTGATTTGTTAAAGGCATCAGAGCAACCCCCTTCTAGGGTCATATCATGTCTTGAGAGTCTGCCATTAACGATTTTTAAGATCTCTGAAGGTGACAAACTGGCATCACCTTTTTTTGCCGGACAGGTAGCCTGTTTGAAGGACAAAAAGTCTGAGGTTGGTCTATCCTGAAACATCCACAAAAGCGTAAAACCAATAGAAAAATAATTTTGATATCTCACCTTCACTTTCAAGTATAATCTCTCCAAATTTAAGGGGGTGCCACTTTTTCCTTCCATTCTTGCTGGATCCATGCCATCGTCCCCATAAAGAAATTGAATAATACCACCGTTAGCATTACGAACTGTGTTATCGTATTGAATTGAGAGGTCTTCTAAGGCTTTGATTAATCTACGAGACATGTAACCAGTATCGGCAGTCTTAACCTGCATTAAATATATACTTGCACTATCAAACATATCCTTATACAGAAACCTTGTTTAACAATTAACACCTGACTATAAAGGACTTCAAAGATGTTTCTTTTACAGACTTGGTAGTCAATTGGGAGACTTGGATGAAGTAGCAAGTCCCTTTTTGTAATATTTCTCTCTTAATATATTCATTCAAATTTTCAAAAAACAAAAATTAACACCTAACTTTTAGGCCAAGAATTTTCGCAGTAAGTAGTAACGAGAGTATGCAAGTGCTTGTGGAATGCAATCAAGAGGAGACTAATGGACTAATCGTGTAATAAGTTCATCATTACTTTTGCCTTAAGACGTCTCGTAACATATGTGTAGCAACTCAAGTTGTATAATACTATAACGTATTCGACAAGAAGACCCTGTTACATCTTAATTTAAAGCATGAAGCACCAAACTCAAAGTATAACCGTACAAGAATATCAGAGCACACATCAAGTATTAAGGTAGTAGAACTGCTGTATGAGGAAGAATACTTGCTTGCTGTCTTGGTGTTCAGCTAAATCTCACAAACCAATAGCTCGAATTTCAGTGAGAAATACAAACTTAACTTCCCCGAGTTAAAAAGTGTGACTTCATGACTGATTTTCCCATTTCGTAAGATCTTTTTTCTACTGTGTCAACGAATGGTTTCTTTATGAAGTTGCACTGGATGATAACGGTTATTATTGTAGATAACTAATTACAGGTTTCAGAATGCACTTGCAAGAAATTGACATAAAACTCACACCTCAATAAGAATAGTTAATCAATCCTTGCAGAATCGAACAAGAGTTGCTCACATCATTGAAGGAAGAAATCCCCAACCTCACAAAAGCAAGCTTGTAAATTGTATTTAATGACTGGGTGATTCATATTTCTCTCATCCAACACTATTCATCTTAATATGACTAGCATTGTAAACCTCACCAAGGTGCTTCAATATAAAGACATGGAAGGAGAAGAACGATAGGATATTTAAGACAGGAATCAAGCAATAAAACATCTTGGAAGATGTACAACCCACGGTATTTCATTGGAGCTGAAAAACTTACTCGGCCTGAGTATAAATCTTATACCGGTTTCGTGCAAAAAGGTCGACCCTAGTGTCATAACATATAACCCAATCTGCATTTCCCTTTTGTAAATAGTTTTCTTTCAATATACTGATTCAAGTCTTAACAACAAAAACATTTTCCTTGATTTGTAGTTGGATGTATTCCTCCATTTGGAACACACTTCATTTTCTTGTACCAAATATTTCAGATTTAGTCTCTCCATGAAGCACCAACAAGAGGTTCTGATACCAGCAAGCATTATATAGCCAGCTACTGCTAGACAACAGAACGTGTGTTCTCTATGACTCTGCCTTCAACTGATGCTACCCCGAACACAAAAAACTCCAGTAAGTTAACGTAGCATAGTTTTAGTACACATGATTTGTAGTCAGAGTCTGCTGATTATCCCTATTAACCCATAGTATGCCTGATTACATCTCTTTCTCAAAATTATACTCTCAGTGAAACCTAAGAACTGGGTACATCAACCAGTTGTCCAGAGTGTTTGACATGTTTATGTCGCGAGAGTCATTAGTTAGTTTTTTTTTATTCGTCTTTTTATACTTAGTTTACTAAGCTTACAAATTATATGCTTCTTTAGCCCATGATAACCTATATATTTAATAAGCTGTAAGGAGAGATTATTTATTCAGTCAGAAGCTACCCACAATACTAGTATACATTTAACATAAAGTATTAAGCACAGTAACCTTAGGAAATCCAAAGAAGGTTACATACTTTCATATTACAATACCAATAATGACGTATAACAGTGTAATCTTTTCACTAAATAGTGATTAACTGTGTGATGCAAACAGATTAACCAAGTTGAATAGATTGTTAGAGAAAAACCAAGTTGAATAGAATTACCGCAGTATCTACAAGACCTTCACGCCCTCCCATAGTGTGGAAGAAAAACTCAGTCGCAGTCAAGCCAGTGTAGAATGAGTTAGCAACAAATCCTTTAGCCTGCAAGTTGAATAAGGCATAGGCATCAATGCTCCACAGTTTCAAATTCACTTAACTTGGAACTCATCCCATTCCAGAATGATATGTGGTCACTCAAAGACTTGAACAGATTCAGGTAAAGAAGATGTAAATATAACATTATAATGTCAATGTAGGAGCTCCTTTTCCGAATTATGTTTCAAGGGAAGCTTTACTGAAGCGTTGTTACTCCCGGAAGATATTTTGATACCACTGGTATAAGTTATTATGGGATAGATATTGTTGCACAAAACTATGTCGAAGTTCTAGAACTGTTTAAGTTGCACAGTACGCACATTATTTGAGAAACAAAAACAAGACCAATTATGTTATACTTATGAGGGTAATTTATTAACTTAGATCTTATTAATTTCTTGTCAAGTTTTTGATGGTGTTGTTACAAACTACAATTTGTTGAAATATATAGGTGTTTTTCATTAGGTAGAGGTGAATCCATTCAAAATCTACTTTGGGTATCCCAACAGCTAGGATCAGCCCCAAAAGTTCAAGCAACACTACAGTAAATAACCTAAACAGAATGCGGATGATCGAGACAAACTCTAAAGTCTAGAAAAGACGAATGAAGTATCTCTTAACCAACTTCTGGGGTGTTGTTAGGGTCATTACTGTGGATCACAAAACGTATGTCTTCCATAAGGGTCTGCAGTAAAACCACCATCTGCGCCACATGCCAACTATTTTTCGTCAGCAAAATGAATTTGGTTTGACCGTTCAATCTTATTTAAATTAAAACAAGTAAACCCTACGTGCCTTTTTCTTGTTGTTATCCTTCGTCTACTCCCTTCTATTTCTCCAAAATTGAAGTAGACATTAAGGAATCCCACAAAATCTGAGGAGAAGCAGCTATGGGCCAAGAACTACTACATGTTTGCATTTGCATACAGGGATCAAGGGATATAAACGATGCCAGAGGGAAAAACTTACATCAGGTTCTTTTGAGTTCCTACGGAAGTGAGGAAGACTCCGATCAATAAACCCATTGGGCGCACGGTTACCCCCGACTGATTGTTGACCGACACATGCAACCATCTGACTAATATTGATAGGAGACCCTTTAGATCCACATTGTGACATTATCAGAGGGCTATTCCTCCAATGTAGATCATTCATACAAACCTGAGACAAGTTTTAAAGCAAAAATCAGAGGGAAATCATGTAACTATGCAAAATCTATTTGCTGCAAGTAAGCTAGCTCCATTGACAAACAAAATTGATGGTACGCTAAAAAAATTGATAAATTAGATTCTGCTTCTGTGTAGGAAAATCTAGGAGGCAACCTAGCATAAAAGTCAATTATAGATACACAGAAAACTTAAAAGTAAGAATAAATGTGGTTGGTCAGTGATCTATCCAAAAGATAAAAACTATTGTGCCGCCAATATTAATAAAGAAAAAGTAAATAAATATTTACGTTTGCTGCTGCCTCTCTGATTTTATTAAGTTTGCCAGTTATCTCGGCTTCCAATGTTTGAGCAGCATCAGAACCTGGTTGAAGTTTAAGTTCCCCTTTGTTGTATTTCTGTATCAACTCATGACATTCATTATAACCCTTCTGAATCTCATGCACTTTGGACTTATTCAGACGTTCTCCCGGTTGAACATCATCAACGCCAATAGAGAAACCATGATTTCCAATCCAGCGTGCACTGCGTGCAAGATAATGATAAAGAGTATGAGCTTGTAAATGGAGTGCATGTCTTACAGGATAATTTGTTAACCTCAGTGTAAATTAAGACCATTACCTAACATGTATATGAATCAAATGATCCATGGTCGATAAATCCATATGGCCATAACCACAACAAATAAGATAACCAAAGAGATGGACAACAGAAATTTACCTGAGTTTTGCTAGACGATTCATACAAGCAGCTGCGGCATGTGTATTATAATCTCTAAGAAGAACGGAAAAAAGTCCATCCTTGTTGCCATTTCCTGAAGTTATGAAAAACAAAATAACAATATCAAACTCCAAGGTCTAGAACCAAGCAATATGTTATAGATGGAAACACTCAGATACAACCGGGCTGCATCAAGAGCAGTGTGCATGAAATATGGAGTGGTTTTCTGAAAATAGTCATTTTAGTTTAATGAGCCCATTTCATTTCTTGAAATTTCCATCGTTTCTTCAGTCAATGAACTAATATAAAAGCGATTTCAAACGTTTCAAAAAAATATATAAAAGCGATTAGACAGTCTTTACGAAATATGTGTTAGTTACTTAGCAAAGCCCATGCCTGGAGTGGAGAATCGTTTCAACTTTCAAGAAACTCTATAAGTTTGAGGTGTCTTTAGGAATGAAGAGAAAACAGACAATAAAAGAATATGCTGATTTCAAAGATCTCAGTTTCTTCTTGACTCTTCCAGATATCCTTTTCTCTAGTTTGTAATTCTCCTCTTGATTGATCTTTCCTCTTCTTCTCCTTCGGATATCTCTCTTCAGAACTAATCTGTGCTAATTCCCGGTACCTGCTTTGCTGAACCTTTCCTTCTTATGATCTCAGAATTTACCTCCTCTGAGCTAACTCCTCTCTTCCGAACCACCTGTGCTTATTCCCCGCCCCTCCATCTCTGCTGGTTTATTTCTTCTCAGCTTCCATCTATTCTACCACCTTGTTTCTATTCTTCTTCAATCTCCTTGAAGTATTATTGAAGTTTATTAGGAACAAGTGACTCTTTGAAGCTCTAATGGCATTTTTATTTGATTTACATATGAAAAATGGACCAATGTCGAACAAATATATGCATTATTTCTAATTTAAATCATCTATCTACTCCTTATTGGTTCATAAACCCCACCAATAAATATTTGATTGCATAAATTGGTTTTCTCAAATTTTTTACTTACATTATCGATGCGTAGTTGTGAATCATTTAAAGCAACAGTATAATTCAACTACATTTTTTAGCAGTCTTAAAATGCTGATGTTACCTGTGGTATCGTAAACAGAAGAAAGAAGTTGGATCAATGCCTTCAAAAAGCAGAAGAAATAAATGGTTTTAAAGTGTCAAGAACAGGCAAAAGCATAAACCATCTACAGTTTGCTGATGATACTTTGTTTTTTATTGAAGAGGATCTGAACCAGGTTAGAAGACTAAGGGACATCCTCATTTGGTATGAAATTGCCCCAGGGTTAAAGGTAAACATGGAGAAATCTTAAATTATAAGGTCACTAAGGTAGGGGGAAGACAATTTAAACCATGAGTTAACTAAGGAATTTGGAGGCCAAGAGGGATCCTTACCTACATCATATTTAGGTCTGTCTCTAGGGGAGAGATACAAAGCTAAGCATATGTGGAACCCAGTCCTGGAAAGTGTTAATAAAAAGATGGCAGCTTGGAAGAATCATTTGCTCTCAAGAGGAGGAAAAATCACACTGATTAAGTCAGTTTTTCAAGCATTACCAGTTTCGTTCCTCTCTTTTTGCCATGCCTATGGGAATCCTCAAAGAGTTAGATAAAAAGATGTCTCTTTTCTTCGGGAAAGCACGAAGGAGCATAAAAGGCTACATTGGGTTGTTTGGAAATCAGTTTGCACCAGTCGCAAGAAAGGTGGCCTAGGCATCAAAAAGCTCTAGATCATGAATCGGGCACTTCTTATGAAGTGGATATGGAGGCTTGATCCGGAGCAGGGGAGCCTTTGGAGGGTTCTGATTGAAGAAAAATATGGAGACAACCCAAAGGACTGGTTTGTTGCTAGTAAAAGGTCAGCTTATGGGTGCAGTGTGTGGAAAGGAATCCAAATGCTAGCTCAAAATTTTCATAGGCTAACAAAACGGGAATTAAGGAATGGAGAGAATATTAAGTTCTGGTCAGATGTTTGGCTAGGAGACTCCACTCTTAGAGATAGATACCCGAAGATTTATGCTATTTCGTCTGATAAAGAAGCTTCAGTAGAGAGTTACTTCGATCAGGATCACAATCTTGGATGATCAGGATCACAAGCTTGGATGATCAGATCAAAAAGAAATCTAAATGACTGGGAAGTTTACTGATATGTTTCAATTTTGGGGGAGCTTCATCAAGTGAGACTTTCAGAAGGCCAAAACATCAGGATTTGGAAGACTCTCAAGACAAAATCAAGAAGATCAGATTATAGAGTCCAGTTTGAACAATCTTTTACGGAAGAAGGCAATCCCCCCTAGAGTTGGCTTCCTTTATGGGCAGTAGTCTTAAACAAAGTCCCAACTTTAGAGAACCTGAAACACAGAGGTTTTGTACTCCCAAATAGATGTATTATGTGTAGATGTGAAGAAGAATCCTCAGACCATCTTTTCCTTAGGTGTAAAGTAGCCTCTGAGCTTTGGGATTACTTCACCAACTGTAAACGACATAGTATCAGGCATATGGTGGCTCATTGGGAAGGTCTTTAGAAGAGGAAAAACAGACTTATGGCTTGGCATTTGATCCCGGCAGCTATCATTTGGAGCATCTGGAAGGACAGACACAATAAGACTTTCAAGGAGGAAAATAGCTCGAGTTCAGTGGATATCGAAGATATTAAAGGAACGGTCTTCCTATGGTTAGGGAACGAGTCTTATAGAAATCTGTCTTTCACTGATGTAGTAGTGAATTGGGAGGCTTGGATGTCGTGAAATGTACGACTTTCATTAGCACCCCTTCTTTTATTTCTCTTCTTTTCTTTGCTTATACAATTTTTTCCCCTTTCTCTAAATATATCCATTCAAATTTTCACAAAAATCATAAACAGGCGTGTATATATTTCTTCCTTCATTAATTCGAAGTATTCAAAAAAACTACCTGTCAGGATATATAAGTAAAGATTTAAGAGAGATGGCTTTCTGGTGGTCAATTAGTATCAGAAGCGCAACGACATCCGCAGAAAGTCAGCATAAAACTGGCTGCAGAATGTAAGGAATGTTGTTCTAGGAAAGACAATTTACAGTAGAGGGGAGAGGGGAGAGGAAAACAGAGCGCACCTAAAGTAGCTTTGCCAAGTTGCCCAGAGATAAGTTCGCTGTTCCGGAAATAGACAAACCCATCATTTGGACACATTGTTTCTCCAGATTTACTATAACTTTTTTCTAGAACCGTAAGATTCAAATAAACCTTCATATTAGCATGAGGACGAACTAGAACGCTGAATAGTTGTTTTCCAGTCCAAAGTTCTATTGGCTGTCAAATAACAAATCATTCAAATTACAACAAAATCCACATGAAGTGCAAAAGTAACAGAACTAAAAGATCAGCCTGTCGATCAATTTTCACATAAGTGAGCCTGGTTAATGTCTCTATAGAACTCATGGAAGTAACTACCTTTCCCCACATGCTTACTACTTTCATGTTAGGCCACACATTACCAACTTTTTCTCACCTTAAGTAACGCTGGTGTTGGCAAATCAATACAATCCATTCCGTCACCCATATAGGAACACATAAGTGAAAAAGAAGCACGATCATAGAATGTATCCTTTCTCGTAATGAGAAAAGATGACGTTAGAAAGTCTTGAGTAGATGCAACCAAAATTTCTCCATTTTTTGGCGTACACAAGTTGTTTTGCACCTACAAAATAACCACATAATGATATATGGACAACCGAAAAAAAATTAACATATTAAACAACACATGATGTAAATATATATGTAATTCGTCTAACGAAAAACTGATGAAGAATATAATCACTTTTATACTTTAAATGGATGGGAACAGCATCGGATGCTGGTTCCTCAGAAAGCAATGTATCAAGTCTTTTCTGCATAGATGGAGTATCAAACTATAAAGGGTGGTGGCAACAGTAGTTATCGGTTAGACAATCATCATTTTGAATGTTGATCGTCTCCCTAACTAGTACTGACATTAATAAACCTCCTACACTGTCAGGAGTAGATATCTGTGAGACAATCATCATTTCGAATGTTGATTGTCAAGAGTAGTTATCTGTTACCTAATCATCATCTTGAATGGCATCGAGTCCCTAACTAGCACTGACATCAATAAACCTCTTACATTGATAGTAATCGATGTGCATGGAAACCCAAAGATGACTAGCTAGGTTGGCTACAATAAAGAAATTGCTATTTTGTGTTTTTTATTTTGTTTTATTTTATTTTATTTATTTTGTATCTTCTTCTTTCGGAAAGGAGCCACTGTATATATTCATATCAGAACATTAAGGGTACAAGTTACTAGATTATGAAGGTTACATTTAGCTTTAAAATCAAATCTATTTAATCTTTACTGAAGTCAGCGCAACAAGCACACAAAATAAACAACACTTATATAGCAAGCAGAACAACCACCGAACCGTACGTCTAAGCAGAAAAATTTAACAGCATTTACCCCCATCAGCATGAGAGCCTCAGTGCGGGCCTCTTCTGTTTGTGGAACATGCATATTCATCTCATCTCCATCAAAGTCGGCATTATACGGGTTACAAACAGATTCGTTGAACCGCAATGTTCTCCAAGGCATTATCTTAGCCTAAAAGCATAACAAAGGAAAATATATTTTTATACAAATATATGAATATATATACCACATAAGTAAAAGGAAGTGGAAGGACAAAATGCAACATTTAAATCATAAGCCGGCAGAGAATACCCTGTGCGACATGATTGACATCCGATGCAAGCTTGGTTGTCGGTTAAACAGAACAACATCCCCATCTTCCAGATGCCTTTCTACTATACAACCATAGTTCAGATTATCAGCATGATATTTCCTTGCATATTTCAAGTTCCTGCAGAAGGATTGGGAATCAAGAACGTATAAAAACCAAAAGAAAAACAGTGAAACGGAAACAGCAAGGATAATGGTAAACACTTTATACTTGGTAACTAAACAACGATAATAACAGTAGCAATCAGCACGTACACAAGATGACCATCAAGA
The DNA here is from genome assembly GCF_041429995.1 of Eschscholzia californica. Taxonomy (NCBI): domain Eukaryota; kingdom Viridiplantae; phylum Streptophyta; class Magnoliopsida; order Ranunculales; family Papaveraceae; genus Eschscholzia; species Eschscholzia californica. Next base: position 46,127,971 of record NW_028238309.1, on the reverse strand, counting down.
AGTGTGAGATAATTTGCTCCGGGGTACTTATTAGGCCCATTAAGGACACATTTCCTCAACTTTTCTATGTTGTGGCGAGATACTCGCTCAGGAAATGTCAAAATCTTAGCCATCAAGATAGGTATACCCACCTTCAACAACCAAAAACCAAGGGGAAGACCAAGTCAGGACATCATATGACAACATGAACAAAAGAGGGAAAAGGAAAACAACTAACAACATGAAAGAGGGATAAAGCTTTAAAACAGTAGGGACCTCTGTAATTTTAAGATTAGGATCAGGTGAAATAACAGTTCTGCCAGTATATTCAACACGCTTTCCACTTAAGTTCCCGCGGAAACGTCCCGTTTTCCCCTTGAGACGCTGCATAAATCCACGTAATGGTCTACTTGGCTGCATACTTGGCGGGACACCACGCACATCACTATTTATATACTGTGCAACCTCAACTTGCAGTAATTCCCAACTAGACTGCAGAGAATCAAATTTAGCATTCCATCATTTAAATACATTAACTGGGAAAAGGAGTACAAGAACTTATATCGTTTTTGGCCTTTACCAATTTAATTCTAAAGACAAAGTAGGCACAGTAGAAAAATATGTACATAACAGCCATATATATCTAATGTATCACAGATCTTATGCATTAAAAGAAATGAAAAGGCTAGAAGGCAAAGCATTCATCTGCTAACAAAGACCTTTGATTCAAAGAATGTAAGAAAGTAAATCTGAAGGTGTTTAAGTGTTAGCTTCTCATGAACTGAAGCTATAACTGAACTGGCATGAGTTCATCATAGAGGATGAATTTGGATTACAGATAACCATGCCTTCTAGCCTACAATACTTGCTTCCTTTTTTCTTAAAAAATTAAAATGGCTGCATTGTCTTTACAAGACAGTTATGTTTGGGGTTTCGTTGAGGACCTTGAGGTATAAGCAACCAGCATGCTGGTGGTCCAGGGACATGCTAACCAAATCACTCATATTAGATTCTAGAATATTAGTCCTGCATTGCTCCATCATCATCTTCTCCTAGTGATGCAAATGGTTTTACTATTTTAGACTCCAATGCTTGGGATACCATGGATGGAAACTATTTAACCAATAACGGCCCTCCCCCTTTTCTCTAAATTCCTCTGATGTTTTTTCAAGAGACATAGATATATGTATATGAAAAGGACCACTCTGCACAGCTTTCCTGGCTCTGAAGTGCTGAATTTCATTTAGGATGATACCATGTATATAATAACATTTTTTTGTCAGGGATCACCTTATCCTTTAAGAGCAGTAGCATAAAAAGATATAACCTTGTGAAATAGGATTCTCAATGAAAGAAAGGTGTATAAACTAGAAGAGATTAGCAATATGTTTAGGGAACTCCTAGGAAAAAGCATCTGACGAGTCCTTATCAGATATTTGTCTCACAAGTGATGAGTCAATATTCATCAACAACAACAAAACCCTTTTAAGAAATAACTTACAATTAGAAAGAAAAATGCTAAAAGGAAATGCAACCATGCAACAAACTAAATTGTACCAAATACGTGGATACGGGAGCCATGCACTGCAAGTCGTGACGAAGACTGGTATTCGTTTGAATAATTGTACTTAGTCTAGAAGTGATGTCATCTTCATTACTGCATCCAAACATATAGACAAAATTGTCACTAACAAAGTGAGCATAAGCTTTGTCATTAACAAAGTGAACCAGTGAAGCGAATACATCATGAGCATTCATGGTCGGACACAATCGGGAAAACTATGTCACTGACCTAATTTTTCCTCCATCCGAGAAAACAGAGGGGCGAAGAGCTGTAGGTGGGATTGCAATGTCTGTTACAATGAGTTTTTCAGGCCTATCACTAACATAGAGTAGTTCACAGTCCTGCAACATCACATAAAAACATTGATAAAAACGAAAAACTTGCATGGATAATAAAATAGAAGGCTACTGCATCCTGAAATATCTGTTTTTTATTAGAAGAATTGACTTATATCACTTTTTATAATTATAAAATCTTTCGCCATTTTTTATGAAAGAATCATAAGTAGGAGCATTACCTCATCCGGAATTCTTTTAAAAAGGGAAAAAACTCTGACAGGGTTGAGAACTTGAACTACTTGAAAGGGTGACTTGGACTCTTTTGTGTGAGAAATTGCTTTTTTGCAATCATCCAACGTCCCATCAAGAATTTTTGAGCGATCGTGAACAATAGCCAAGATGGATCCTGCCTTTTTTACCTTACCTGCAATGCGACATGAAAGCATAAGAATCAGTTACTACAAGGTCATCTTCAAAATAATGGCCAGTGCCAGCAAAAAAAGCCAAGAAGGAACTGGTTCACACATTCTCAAGTTTCAAGTTATTCAGCATTTGCCTGTTTAAGAACGAAGTCTAGGGTTAGCTAAAGAAAAAACAGCCATTAAGAGAATAACATGTGACCAAGTTTTTGCTTGTTACACCCAATGAATAGCATATTTAGAAAAAATTGGATAAAAATGCAGTAACACAACAAATGAAATTGGCTAAACAAGTAACATTAATTAAACCATCCCACAAGTGTATCTAAAATCACGATAAACAATATCACAACCTTCACCTCCTCTAAGCCCAGATTGCCCAGGTTTTGTGTTAAAGAGACTTCAATATAAACAAGAACGAAAAAAAAAAAATGATTCACAGAGATAAAAGAGTGCCAAAGTTGTTTCCTCCGCTTTAGTACTCGCTATCTAGAAGCAAATCCAATGACGGAGCCAGTAATTATACTGATCTATTACATAGAATGCATCCAATATATCATATCTAATTAATAATGTGACAAAGGAGCAGTAAGTGGTATGCTGTTTAAAAGTAAACCAAACTATGACCGTTATATTTGCAATTGAGAAAATAAACAGGAATTCTTTATTGGAAGATGTAGGTGTCCACTCGATATAATTGCACTGAGCTCAATGCAACAAGTAAAAATAAACTACAATGTTCATATGAAATTAGCTCAAATACTCAGCAGAGAGACAAATACAGTCAACCAGATAAGATATAATGTAGATCATTGGAATGAACCAAAAATGACTTTAACCTAAATCCCAATCTAATAGAAAACTCTAAATTAATTATTCAAGTACAAAGTAACTAAAAAGAAGTTTAGCAACAAAATTTAGTTCTTTCATTGAACTACAAAAATATAACAACGAAGTAAGGCTTCTCCATTCTTAAAGCTCTTATAACCAAACTGCCAATAAGGTGTTCAAGTAGGAAATAGTAAGTGACTTCCTAGTCTATCACTTCAATAGGAACAATAACTGTGTCTCTAGCGAGAAATAAAACTAGAGCGTCAATAAAACAAGACATACTCATACTTAAACACTCAAAGCCAATGTCTTAAAATTGGGTAGATGTGCCCTCTAGTCGAGGCGGTCTGTTCTCGCCTCGAGGAGTACGCATCTACAGAATAGGAAAAAAAACTTACAGGCATCGTTTAAGTTTATGCAACATACGAAGTAACAACAATGAAGGAGCCTTACGGGTGCAGTGTGTGGAAAGGCATAGCAGCAAAGGCAAAGGATTTTAACAAACTCAGTACGTGGAGTTTAGGTAACGGGGAGACATCTTAGCTTCCGGAGTGATATCGGGTGCAATACAATCCCCCTTAAGGATCGATTCCCAACAATATACCACATAGCTCTGAATAAAGAAGCATGTGTGTGTGATATGTTCAATGGGCAGCATCAAGCTTGGGATCTGGTTTGTAGAAGACACTTGGATGACTAGGAAATACCCATTTATTCGCACCTTCTTAGGATCTTGGAGCCCATCATTCCAAACGTAGACCAGGAAGACACCAAAGTTTGGATGTTCGAAGAGAAGGGCAGCTTTTAGGTAAGTCAGCGCTATAGTAGGCTTGTTCCGGTGGAGCCGGATCGGCAATTTAATGTTATAGCTAAAGTCATATGGTCTCCAAGCATTCCCACGAGGGCAGTTTTTGTGTGTAGGCAGCAGTCTTAGATAAAATTCCAACTATCAATAACCTTCGAAAGCGTGGTATGATCCTTCCAAGTAGATGTGTCTGCTGTAGAGATCAGAATGAATCTTCGAAACATCTGTTCATTCACTGTGTTACTGCTTCCATGTTATGGAATTACTTCGCGAGGGCTTGCAAGATCCAGTGGTGCGCCCCGAGATCGATTGCGGATATTCTGGAGCAATGGATTAGGCTGGGAGGGGAGAAAGCTAAAAAAGTATTTTGGGCCCTAATTCCAAGTGATATCGTTTGGTCTATTTGGAAGTTTAGAAACTCGGTGTTTTAAGGTGGGTACTGTGAATAGCAACCTCGAGGTTGAAGATATCCTACGCACTTTGTTTCATTGGTTAGGAATTTTCAGTGGGCTAAAAGTCTTACATATTTGGATTTTATATTACATTGGTGGAACTTTATGAATAATTGTGTCCTTCAGTCCTCCCCTTCGCTCTCGTTCCTGTAATTCTTCTTTCTCAATATTAATTCAAATTATTCAAAAAAAAATGTTTATTGTTTGTTATAAAGTTAAGTCTTTATGTTATTGTAGTGAAGTGAAAATGACCCTACTATCTACTTTTTGGACATATGCGTGATATCATTTCTTTTCCTAAAAGCATTAGTGTATGCCTTCTGCGCGTCGAGGAATACGCCTCAAGGTAGTGCTTCGTTTTTTCAGAGCAACCCGCCTTGAGGCACGAAAACAATTCTTAAAGCATCTCTCAAAGCTACTAATAAACTCCTATCAAAACGATCATTACTTAAAGTAGGCCATTTATACTCTAAATAAAAAAAGGATTGCATAATTTGGAACTGCGAATATAAAGTACGGCAAAGCAAGTCGGAAACTAATTCTCATAGTAGACAGTATAGACCACGGTATGGTTAGGCATGTATAATAAGGTGGAAACCTATTGAAGATCAAGTAAGTTGAAGGTGGGAAACGGTAGCAACATTCTTGCTTGGAGAGATGTTTGGTGTTCAATTAGACAGATCTATATCGAGTTTCCTACCTCTTTACATAATTACACTTGCCATTAACCAAGATGCAAAAGTAATAGAGTGCTATGATAGAGTGTGAGATCAAGTATCGTGAAATATCAAATTCAGACGCAACTTTAAGGATAATATTTTGAAGCAATCATTGATGGTCAAGGGTAGACAAAAAGGTTGGATTCCAACGGATGATGAGTCCTCTGTCTGTCAAATCTTGCAATTTCGCTATTACCAATCAAGGGTGGGTTGAGGAAAGTGCAAAGATGATATGGTGTAAAGTGACTCTCCTAGAGTTAATTAGCTAGTTTGGGCTATCTCCTTGATGAAGAACCCTACTACGGATAACTAGGCTCACCGTGGAGCGATGAGGGTGAACTGGTGCCGCACATGCAAAAACAACTAAGGGAGTACTTCGCACTTCTTGCTATATTATCCTGTGAGTATCGGTATTCGGGTCATTTTTATAGTTTTTTCAAAGTATGTTGGGTATTGCCGAGTCTATCAACGATTTGTTGCTACAAGGGGGTAATGTCAAATTTCCAGGAAAGGTTAAGCCTATATGAAAGCTCTTCTCCATTTCATCATTTGGAGAATTTTGGAACTTGGATGACACCGAACAAAGCAGCTTTTAAGGAGAGATTGGCCTCAGTAAGGTTGTTTAATATTTTAGTCTGCGCGACCTTCTTTCTCTGGTCAAGGGGGGAGGAATGAGCAAAGTATAGCACTTATTGAGTTCATGGTGTCTTCAGAAGCTTAAATTGCAACATTATAATTTTTGTGCTCCTGCACAAGCTGGTCACTCTAAGATGAGTGCCTCACCTCCTAGGGTCCTTGGATTATTTTTTGGGGCTTGTTACTCTTTCATCATGTTTGATTAGCACTTGTCCTAAGGGAACAAGAAAACGTTTTCTCTAAAAATAAAATTTTGTTTGTTTGATAGACAATTTAGTGAAACAAAAGGTTTCTTCACGTGACTAAATTTTCTTCATTTCTCTAAAATTAAGGACTATTACCCGTGTCTCCCACAAGAATCTATTTCTACGAGAGAACTCATCTTTGGCTGACTTCAATAACAAATGGTTAAAAATGAAAAAATGACTTTCTCCTCTATTTCCACTTGCTTTTTTTTGAAAAGTTTGAATTAATGTTAAGGAAGGAAAGGAATAAAAAAATATTGAAGAGTACTTATGAATTACAAGTAATAATAATTTTCAATCTCTTTCTTCAACAAATAATAAATTTTGTTCTTTTACAAACTCGGACAACAAGGATCACTGTGAAGAACGATCTGTCATTGATCATTTCTTTCGAAAGAACTCGATCTGGAAATGAAAGATCACTAGGTCACTCCTATTTTATAAGGCAATCACTCTAACCTTTTGAATTATTTCTCTTCATAATCTAAATTGAAAGTATTCCTCTCTTTCTTTCAAACTCTTTATCTGTCACGAAATTATTTAAAGACTGCACTAGGGAAGAAGCGTCAGAATGGGAAATCAGCTCCTCTGCAACCATTGAAATCATACAGAGAAACCATACATATATATATATATGTATATTAGTGTGTACATATATATATATATATATATATATATATATATATATATATATATATATATATATATTCGTAACCTAAATCAGAACTTGTTTATCTTCCAGAATGTTCACAGGATACAAAGTTCGATTCAGTGCAGCATCCAATGAAATTTGGAGAATGTTGTCTAGACGATATCATTCCAATTAAGATAAAATCCTCTGATCTTATCTTGCGGATTCAAATGAAAGCTCAATCATATGAGGAAAAGAAATATGCAAATATACTCGACAAAAAGAATTTACAGGGAATCGGATATGCTGGTGCAGCAGTGATTCATGTTAGTCTTTCAAAATGATGGATTTGCAAGGATGAGTTTGAAGAAGATGATGGTGATTCCGACAAGTAATTTGTAGAGTAAAACAAACAAGGGAAAATAGAGAAAATGCTTATACAGAAAGTCTTCGTTAGAGAAAATGTTTCTATTTTTCCGTTTTCCAAGTTGCAACCAAACACAACCTAAAAGGATTCCCTGGCCTCTAGAGGCATTTTATTAGAGCTTGTATAGTTTTCTTTTTTCTATATATTCATTTGAAGATTCAAAACGAAAAAGAAATTTTATAAACTGCAAGTCTAGAATTTAGAAGCAGCAAAACGGGTCTTAATTATATAAAGTTGATAAAGCAACAAATTAAAAGTAGAAGAGAGAAACCTAACCGTTCGTATATCCACATCTTCTGCATTTATCTTTACACTTTTTCATTATTATTTTAACCATGTTAGTCTTTTGCAAAGCATCCATTCTCGGGCCTCTCATCTTCCTTAAATAATCTCTATGGTCTCTATCCAAGAGAAGTATGCGCGAGCAAGACTGTTAAGAAATGTATCAGTAGTTGTTTATCATTGCATCAAGTATCAACAACTCATAACAGAATCAGACAGTAACTAGTAACATTACAATTTCTGCATAAAAAAAGTACAGGACTCGAGAAAGTTCTCAACAGGTTTAAACAACAAGGGGGAAATACAAGGTTGAGAAGATTCTTCGAGAAAAGATACACGAAATTGTATATTTGTACCTTACATATGCACTTTAGGATTTGTAGTATAGAGCCAAAGTAGCCAATGTTGAAAACCGGGAGGACGAGACTCAAATATCCAAAGTGCCCTGGACAGTCTGCAAATTTCCCATTGCATGTTTCACATATAAGATTCTTGTTTGGAGGACCCTATAAAACAAATTGAAACATTAAGGGTGTACTATAAATTTTAACACAATAAGCGAAAGTAAACATAGCAGTTTTGAGACAAATGAACATCCTCAATTAAACAAAACATAAGGCATTAGATCATCCGAGTTTTTTGATGACAAAGGACTCCAAGACTCCTTACATGTCATTGACACGTCGTGAAGATAGAACGTGACTGGTATGAGCACATTAACCGCCATAAACATTTAAACACAACACTTGGACCCTTAAAAGTCATCATAAATAACTAAAAGCCCATCTACAGTACCTTTATTTTTTTCCCAATAATTAACATGGGATAAATCTTGGGGATAATCCAATTCCACCAAGACTCGAACCCGTCAGCTCTGGGACTTAAGAGGGAGATGCAAACCAATGGACCAAAGGCCCATTTGCGTTCATCATAGTCGTTGGAAATAAGAATCTAATGGGATAAACTTCCAAGAAAATGACGGATTTCACCTTACCGAATTCATACATTTTTATAGTATAATGTGATATCATGTTTGACTTTTGAAACTCTCTAGGTCCTCGTAATTATGCAATACTTTCTAGTACCCATCTCAAACAGTTCAATTCGTATTTCAAATTGTCGTTAAGAACTTCAATTGCAATTTCTACCAGTTCCGGGAGGAGGTACCAAAAACAGACATTTATCCCAGAGATAAATTTTATGGTTAAGCAATTACTACATTCAGATAAAGAAATTCAAAAAAATTAAAAGTAATGAACTAATTCAATCTAGTTGAACAAAATGGGAAGAAAAATACCAAATGAAGATCAAGTAATCCATTTACTATTGGCTTCTTATCGATACCATAGTAACGATTATTCCATACTTGAACCTCTGAAGCCTTTCTTATTTCATCTCCAGATAACATTGAAAATTTTATGCTTTTACTGCAAAAGTAACAATTTGATGAAGAATTGAAGTTTCAAATACATAAAAAAAAAAAGAAAACGAAAATGATTCAGAGTTCATAAGAATTGAGTAAAAAACAATGAAAACTTCGATTAACAGGTTCTTACATTTTTCTGGGACCAACATCCTCAACGTAAGGCTCCTTGGTAAATTTGATTACGTTTGTCTTTTGCTCAGGTTCCATATCTGAGAGAATAACTGAATAACAACGAAAACTAAAAGACTGAATCAACTATTCTGAACGAGAGTTTGATTGTTCGATCAAAATCAAAAGAGATGATGAAAATCAAAATATTTGCAGTCTGAGAGAATAAAAACCAGACCAAAATTGTGAAAGAACATACCTTCAAGCTTTTAAAAAAAATCAATTTTCCTTCTTCCTATTTCAGTCGATATCTTCTATTTCTTCTGATTAAATCTCATTTTCTTTTCCATTTAAATAGTAATCATCTTCTCCACTTAATAGTTATATCAAACTTGAAGAGATTCGGCTTTGATTTCAAAACCTAGAAATAGAGAATGAGAAAACCCTAATTCTATTTTGGGGAAGACGAGTGAAACTCAGCACAGTTTTGAAATGAAGGACCACCGAAATGAAACTGCGCGCGAACTAAAACCCTAAAACCTTCAAAACCGGAGGTGGGTGACGTGAAATGCGAACGTGCTGCTGCAAAACCGCGGAACTGGAGATATATAGCGGTAGTTTGAAGGTTAGTTCGTTGATGTGGGAGTATGACTGTATGAGAGTATCTAGTTACCACTGACAAAAACTCTGCCGAAGCGTGTGAGTTGCCGAGGAGGGTACTGGGGCAACGGGTGTTTCTATAGGCGCCCCGCCTTTTTCTCTGTAGGCGTCTGGCTGCTGGAGTCATCGACGGTCTAATCCCACATCAACGAACAATCCAAACTACTTTGCGGGCATGATGAGGGCATCTATCCTCGGACTGTCTAATCCAGATAAGAAGTACTCTCAGACCATGTTTGGCGCGCGGGAATGGAATGTGATTCCCGGGAATACCATTCCCGTAATGAGATTCCTGGGAATCAGATTACTTAGTTTAATGTTTGGTTCGACCAGGAATAGGAATTTCATTCTTGATGGAATCCTAACTTGGTGTTTGGTTTGTATAGGAATGGAAATGTAAACTTTTGTAAAAGTTCACTTTTACCCTTACATAAAATACACATTAACTTTGTTATATATTAAAATCATTATTACTTATTCAATTTATAAATATGAAATAATAACACGATACACCAAGAGTTAGAATTTCAAGATAATAAATAAAGGTCTTAATAAAATTTTATTCGAAATAAAGTTCTGCTCACAAACCTAAATAAAAAAAATTTGTTCATAAACCTAAATAGTACTTATTAATATTAAATCCCACAAAAAAAATTCGACTGAATTTTTTTTATATCTAGGACCTATTTTTTCCAAGTAGCTTCAGAACTCAATATAGACGACATTCAGGTGGCAGTGCAAAGAAAAGAGCTGCTTTCGAAGAGTCACTATTGAGGATATCTGTTGCTTCTAGCATTTGATCGTAATCCAATCCTTCGTGTAACTTGGATAACTCGGCTACCACTTTAGTTGCGGTTTCATTTTCTTGGTTATGAGTAAGAGCTACAACCATCTTATCCATATATTCCTTCGTTCCTTCAGCAATTTTTTCAATGGAACTAGCAATGTTTCCCAAACTCGTTACGAATTCATTTGGTTTTCGGAAACGTTTCCTCTTATTAGAGTTTGAGGTTTTTGTTGTTGGAGCTGGACTGGGGTTAGGGTTTTCTTCCTCGTTAGCAAATGATGCTTCAGAATCACATTCCCTATTGATTTCACCATCAAACCCATCAACACCATCAACGAAGGAATCATTTTCATTTGCATCAATTTGTTCCTCCTCGTCAGCTGGTGCTCCTGCATCCTTTCCGTTTGCCCTCTCTTTCAAAAATATATCTGCCAAAACATCATAATGTGGGAATGGCTTACTTCTAAGCCCTTTGGCCGATGGATGAGTCTGAAAAAATAAATATTTAAGTGATAAATAAAGAACTCAACATACACAATAAATTCAATAAGAATACTAATAAGTCAGAAAGTAAATGGACTTACCTTAACCCATTCGTCAAAAATGCTCTTTTCACATATAATCATTTTGTCTTCATCACTCCATGTAAACCCGCTTGCGTTTGAAATAATATCTGAGATAGCTGCTGTCTGTTTTTTTAATATTTTAATTCGTGATTCAATGTGAGGCACCCCTTTAATATTGCATCCTGGTAACTTTTCTTCCATCAATTTTTCTAGATGAGAAAGATATCCTGATCGGAAACCATTTTCCGCCTTCCAATGTCCACCAATAGCAATTTCTATCAGACATTCGACCAGTTTGTCATCTTCTTTAGGTAGGCATAAATGTTTTGTTGGTCTGGAGCGAGATTGTAGATCAATAGGAGGTGTCATCTGGATATATAAGAAACAAGTATATCACATATAATTAAATAAATAACCAACATCAATGAACAAACTTGCAATAAAAATAAGATTATTATAACTATATATTAATATTCGATGTACTTCGGAAAAGAAATAAACCAGTTTTTTATCTAATATGAAAATTAAGCATTTTTAGATGTTTGCCACTCATTGAACATTTTAGATGCTAATTCATCCCTCCATGTAGACCACTATCCTGAAAAATCGATATGCGATATTGGATCACCATGTGGCTGTGTATAATTTAACATATGTCGGTCTAATGCTTCTTCTAATGGATCTACTGACATTTCTTGGCGAATGAGATTGTGCAAGAGACAACAAGCCATTAATATCCGATTATGCGTCTTAACGGGATAAAATGAAGGACTTCTCAAGATAGCCCATCTAAGCTTTAGTAACCCAAAACATCTTTCTATCACATTCCGAGCACTTGAATGTTTCATGTTAAAAAACTCTGCAGCAGTGGTAGGTGTGTGTCCTTCTCGCCAATCACTTAAATGATAACGTTGACCTCTATATGGTGCAAGAAATCCTTCACTATTTGGATATCCAGCATCAACGAGATAGTAACAACCTAATAAAAGAAACTAGAAGTTATAATTTTTATTTAACGTGAGACAAAATACACAAGAAAATAATCACTAAAATCACATGTTTATACCATGAGGAACTTTCAATCCGTTTCTCCTAAGTATGGCGTCCCTTAGAACTCGGGAATCCGCTGCCGATCCCTCCCAACCAGCCAAAATGTAAATGAATTGCATATCTTGAGAACACACTCCTAATACATTGGTAGCAATATCACTGTTTCTTGTCCGATATCGAGGTTTGTCATTTTCTGGCACATTAATTCTTATGTATGTTCCGTCTAGAGCTCCCAAACAATTCTACATCAAAATTAATTTCTTATTCAATTAAGATGTATTTCTTACTTAATCTAACCTAAAAACCTTATTACTCAAAACATAGATAAGATGTATACCTCGAACCATTTCCATTTTGAATCAGTTGAATTCTCAGAGACAGCTTGAGGTTTTTTCAACAAAACTGATTGCAATCGAATTACCCCATTTAACACGTTATTGAAACATCTACTAATTGTTTCTCCTGAACGAAAAAACCTTATTTTTATAGTTCTATTCTTCACATGGTGGGCAAGTATATGCAAAAATATCGCGACCATCTCCTCTACCGAAACCTCATTTGTGTCATTCACTTTACCAACAGTGCGCAACATTTTACACAAAATGTTAAAAGTTTTCCTATCCATCCGAAATTGTTCTCTGCATACTAAATCACTATCCCAAACCATTCTCTGCATGTTCTCTGTACGCAATTTATTTGTAAAAGTCGATGATGACTTTAATATGTAAGACCTATAATAGTGTTCGACTTGTGTGACGACCATTACGGACAATAACGTCAACATATTTAACAATAGCCTCAAATTATCTAAAATAATCAAGATTTTTCGTTTTCTTGAGGTGATTAGACGAGCCATAACTGCATATGAATCACATGTCAATTAATTAGATCTCTAACACCCACTTCTTTTTTCTATTCTTTTTTCAGAAAATCACTTACTTCTTCTTTACTACCAAATTCTTAATTAATGTTTAGAAATATCATACTGTTTTGTCAACAAAAAAGAAAAGAAAAAGTATCATACTGTTTACAACTATCCTATTAATATTGGGCGAGCCAATTATTTTTTTTTACTATCATGATTAATGTTTACAACTACCCTACTACTATTGGGTGAAAATCTACTATTTGGTGAAAAAATTGATGGTAGTATGTGAAATACTAAAGTGTCAACTAGCACGCAACTTTCTTTCAACAAAAAAAAAAAAAAAACTAGCAGGCAAACTCTCAACAAAAAAAGAAACTAGGAGGCAACTTGGTGGGTTTTAATAAGGAATGCCTAGGGAAACCAAATTTCTAGTTTATAATTTATAAATTCCCTCACCCTAGAGTTGTCAGAGAAAGAGGATGGGAACCTAGGTGTTATGTAGGTTTACCTAGTTTAATGATTGATCCTACATGTTGATATAAAAGAAAGTAGAGAGAGATTGAAGAGGCAACTCACCTTGACTGAGAGGGAGAGATGGATTACTCGTGAGATTGAAGAAGCAGCTAACCTTGACCGAGAGAGAGAGATGTATTACTCGTGAGATGTGTTATATATTAAACCCTAGTTTAATTGAGGTTTTATACCTTGCAATAATTATAAATTAGTAATTTTAATATTTTATTAAGGACATATATGTCCATAAATATTACCACAAGTGATTCCGGGGAATGGGAATCACAAACCCACCCCCCCTCCGGGTTTGCTATTCCCCCTTTTAATGGGAATCCTATTCCCTCGGGAATAGGATTCCTACGTCATTCCCGCACGCCAAACATGATATGGATTGTGATTCCCAGGAATCACATTCCAATCCCACACAAATCCCGCGCGCCAAACATGGCCTCAGATTGTCCAGTCGGAGTGGTCTTGGATTGTCCAGTCCGAGATTGATCTACTCCATGACCTTGCTTATGGTCTCGGATTGTCTAGACCGAAACTTTACCTATGATTTCGTACTATCCAATTTAAGATATCTCGGATCGATACGAGTCTAAAACATTAAAAAAAAATTAGACTTGATAAACTCGTAAATCACTCCAAATCACCGATTGATAAACAAGTTGGGCTATGAAAACAACAGTGAAGTTGTATCATGGTGGTTCTACTAATTGCTCCTTCACATTGCCTAGGTACTTATTTTATACCAGTAGTGTATTCAACTGATTTAGGTTGCGTTTAACGCATAAAAATGTTTGCGATTATCATAAGCAACTATTGTGTTTTGTACATTATAATACATTAAACAATTGCATTTTTATTTGAATAAAAATTTCTCTTAAGGAAAAATGTCCAATTGAAGTTGGTATAATTTATTTATATCTTCGTATAGGTTCAAAATGATACTTTTACCCATTAATATGATTATCTTTATGTTGTCAAAATGACATTTTAACTTTATGTTGTCGTGCACCACTCTTTAGCGTAACGGTTGGAGACCCCTCTTAAGTCCATGAGGTTGTGGGATTGAGTCTCGGTGGAAGCCGTTTGCCATCAATATTTATCCCATGTAATTTACGCTATAAATGATGTTTCAATGTCTTGTAACGACTATCGTAGTCGATTTCTCAAAAAGAAGAAGAAATTATGTCGTCAAAATTTCAATGCCTTGTAATGACTGTAGTCAAATTGACATTTTATTCTGATATTGTCAAAATACCATTCTTACCCTCGTACGATACCAAAGTAACATTTTTACCCTTATGTGACCCGAATGACAATCTTACCCTTATCTTGTAAAAATAATAAATTTACCTTTTTATATTAAAATTGCATTTTTACTCTTTTATGTTGATAAAATACTTTCAGAAGTTGTCTGAATAACAATTTACTCTTGTATATCAGCATATTTACATTTTTGTTTGTTGTATTAAGATATGAATTCTTAGTCTTAAGTTATCGAAGTGTCATTTTTATAAATGTGTAATTTTAACAACATAAGGGTACAAATGTCATGTAGGAGTAAAAAATGTAGTTTTGACAACGTAAGAGTAAAAATGTCATTTTGGTGACATAAGGGTAAAAATGTCATTTTAAATACATAAAGGATAAATAAAAACTTTTAATTGAATATTATGTCAGTACGAGTTAGTTGTTAACCAAATAACATAATTTGTGATTCCACAGAATAATGAATGTCAACCAACGAAAGAACTCTTATTTCTACGAAATTTATTTCATGAAAGACTTTCCATGATCTTTGTTTTCATGAAATTATTTCTCTGATACCAAACACAACCTATTAGCAATTTAATGTTTTTTCAGATATTCATTACGATAGTCATTACAAAAGCATTAATACATCAATACGATATGATAAGCACGATAACTGTTGAATTTAAACTCTTACAGAAACGGATTTAAAGGCCAACTAAATTACTAGTATAAAGGCTATCTAACTACTTTATTGATAGTCAAGTTCAATAAATCATAGATTTACACTTCCATGGGATCGACTCTGAGACCTCTGTATTGTGGAGTAATTTAATGGTAGCTTAAAGAATTATTTAATAATAATTTTTACACAGAGGTATTATGAGGAAATGCGAATCACAAAGCCACCATTTTCTAGATTTGCTACTACCAGGGAGAATCCTCATCTCCTTTGAGCCAAATAAAAAAAATTAGAATGTGCATTCACACGTGGCCTCAACCTTCTGTAAATCACATTCCATTCCCACCCGATCTCCGCGGCCCTAACATGGCTTCTTCCCGTTGTGATAAAAATCGCTCTTTTTATGCAAGAATAACACTAGGATACCGTTACGCAACCGATTTAACGTTTTTAAAACACAAATAAAAGCTATTTTACTCAAAGAAGTCAAAATCAGGATGGCAGTAGAGGGTTTCACTCTTACTCCGAAGTTCATCGCACTCTACAACACTAGACCTTCATCTTCTTCATACAAAGTCGTGGGGGGTTTTAGAAGCAGTATAAAGAACTCCTCCTCCTCCTCCTCCGTCGTCATGGCGAATACCAACAACACAATCAGAATAGCTGCTGCTCAAATGACCTCCATTAACGACCTAGTTTCTAATTTCAATACCTGTTCTTCTCTCGTTAAGGTAATATTTTCTTTCTCTTCTTGATATCCAATGATCAAATCCTTAAATCTTTAGCTACCCATTTAAATAAATGAGTCATAAATCTACCTAGATTCATTGCTCTCAAATCATATACTGGAAATTATGTACTTCCAGGGGTAAATGTTTTCATTTTCAGGGTTTGGGTAAGTTCGATCAGCGTTTTGAGATTGATTTGTTAGCCTGGTTTTGGTCAGAATTCGATTTGTAACTCTGATTCAGACCCAGAGTAGTAGGTCAACGATTTAAATTGTTCCTATTATTAGGTAGATTAGGGTATTATTTGCTTGTGATATCTGACTTGTCTGAATGGCTGGTTCGAGTTGATTTTGGGTATGTTTGATTCAGACGAGTCAGCCTCACAATGAGAAAGGAAGGTCAGATAAATTTGTTTCGAAGAATTCAACAACATTAATTCGTGAAATACCGAAAGCTTTTGGGCGTGTTTCGGGTGGAATACTTTGTGTTATTAGACTTAAATAAACGTAGCAGCGGAAACTAAAATTAACACCTTAAGATCGTTATTCTTGATAAAACACATTTCAAGTTGCCCCAATTGCACCATAATGCCAATTAGGCTTTATTATATAATATCTTTCACTGATATTGAGCTTTTTAATAATACAATCAAGATATATCAGTAAGTCGAGGAGTAGCTCGTGATCAACTGATTACTTATCAACAAAATGGGTCGAAGTGCCAAACTAGAAGACGAAAATTTATTTGAATTCTCAACTTAATCTTTATTTTTGATTATCTTGAACCATATTGAGTTATATAGTTGTTGTCCCACTATTCAAAAGTTATAAAATGAGCTTTTTGAAGGAAGCAGTTGTCGCTGGAGCGAAATTGCTTTGTTTACCAGAAAACTTCTCTTATGTGGGTGCCAAAGATGGAGACAGTATGAAGATCGCGGAAACTCTAGATGAACCACTAATGCAAAAATATTGCACCCTTGCCAGGTAAACCCTTTGACACCAATTGTTAAAGAGTATGATAGTGAAGATTTCATTATCCATTTTTAACTCGTGATTTTGCATTTCGTTCATCATAGAGATTCCAAAATTTGGTTGTCCCTTGGAGGGTTTCAAGAGAAAGGGCCCGAGGACACGCATTTGTCCAACACCCATGTTTTAATTGATGATACTGGAAACATCAGAAGCACATATCGGAAGATACACCTGTAAGAAATATTTCATCCTTTAAAGTACTTGCCATTGGTTGATAGTTTTACCACTAATACAATATCAACTGAAATTCGTCTCCCCCGATAGTATCAACTGTCATCTAGTCATACTGTCATATAATGGGGGAATTTTCTTCACTTGTTTATGACTTAACGTTCTTGCCAAAATTTTGAACCGTTTTATTGTCATTCTAAATCATGCTTATTATATAAGTTTTCCTAAGAAGGATATATGGTCCAAGTAAATGGTTATACTTTTAATTCTATCCTCTATCAGAGTAGGTTCCTTCATAAACAACGATAGTAATAAGCCGATGCTTTGACGTCATTCTTTTACAACAATTATATAGCTCAAATTAGTTATTTATTGTCGTTCCTAGTGTGATTTGAGCAGTTCATATACAAAACAGAAATCACATGATGAGTGATTGGAAATGTTTAGTTCTTTTCTCATAGTTATTTTGCACACTGAACTGTAAAATCCGACAACTAACAAATAGCTTTTATTTTAAGGTTTGATGTGTCTGTTCCTGGAGGAGCTGTTTACAAAGAGAGTAGTTTTACAAAAGCAGGTGAGCAATGGGTATAAATAAAAAATATTAGATTGATTAAATCTGGTCTTGCTGTAAATTTTTTTCATCTTCTGAACTACCTCACTGTAACTTTAACTGTGCCAAAAATCATTTTGAGGAATATAAATGAGGACCTTAACTCCCATCTTGTGTAACATAATATCGGACCAATGGTATAGTGAAGGCCTAATTGACCTGACGTCGGGTGGTGACTCTACCGTGCTGGCAAATTTCCACCCGACGTCAGGGTTACCTAGCTTAAAAGTTTTGTAGTTATATAGTTATTTCATAATTTAATGATTAGCTCTGGGAATATGATATTTATGTTAACAAGACATATCTTTAGGGCCTAAACTGTCTTGTGCTTGTTCTATATCACATGTAAGAATGAAAAGGATGACTTTTTCCATCTCTTCTACACTATGAATGTTTCCATCTGTATGTAATTTCACAGTACTTGTTTGCAACCAAAACTTGCTCCAAAAGCAGAGGAAGTGTACTCTTTTCCCTTGTGTGTGCTCAGTAGTTTCTACCCCATCCTCCATTTTCAATTATCCAAAACAAGCGGCAGAATATGTGACCTTTGCATATGTGATATTTAGACCTCTGCCATTCCAGGAAACGATGTTGTTGCTGTAGATACTCCATTTGGACGCCTGGGTCTAACAGTTTGCTATGATTTGAGATTTCCGGAGATTTATCAGCAGCTACGCTTTCAACACCAAGCACAGGTACTAAGTGAATTTCGATAGTTAAAAGCCCGTAAGCTCAGTTCTTTTAGGCGATGAAGATGGTGATAGTAAATTGTGTCTACTATTCAGCATCTCTTATTTACTCCCTGAAAAATTCTCTGCAGGTTATATTAGTACCTTCAGCATTTACAAAGATAACTGGGGAAGCACACTGGGAGATCCTTCTTCGTGCTCGTGCAATTGAAACTCAATGTTATGTACTATATCTGCCTTCAACCCCCCATGCAAATTATATATATATATGTGTGTGTGTGTGTGTGTGTGTGTGTGTGTGTGTGTAGGGGTGGGAATTTTGTCCATGAGCCCGAACCCGCCCACGGGCACCCGAGCCCAACGATGACCATGGACGCCCGCGCCCGTCTCGGGCACAACCCGCCCAGCCCGCCAAATTTTAGTGGGCGGGCATGGGTTAAAACCTCTACCCGCGCACCCGCCCATGCCCGCACCCACTTAACCTCACCAAATGATAACCAACCTAATTACATCAACTTTATGGGTTGATATATGAAGCCCCAGCTGTCTATGTTGCTAGGCTTAGTTGAGATGGTAAACAATATGCTTAAGGGAAATCACACGAACCCAATATATTGCATTGCAATGGCTCAAGAGAATTCTTAGTAGAATATTGAAGTAGTCTTGGCTTTGGGGGGACAAAGAGTGGGGTAAGTTTATATTATATCTCATGAGAATTCTTCATTAGTTTTCAGTGTGAGATTAAATTCCTAAAAGGAACAACACAAATAACGTCTAGTTTTAATCTCACATTGTCTCTTTAGAATCAGGAAAGGTGTTTCCAGATTCTATAAGAAAAAGAGGAAAAAGTGATATTTTTTTCAAGTCATGAGATTACCCGCTACCCGCCCGCCCATACCCGAATTACCCGAACTTCTTAATGGGCTTGGGCGGGTAATGAGCAAGGCGAATTTCAAAATTGCCCGCCCAATTAACCCGCTTACCCTAATAGCCATTGAAATTTTGTGCCCGACCCGCCCAGCCCGATGCTTCAAGTGCCCATGGACGCCCATACCCGCCCAATTCCCACCCCTATGTGTGTGTGTGTGTGTGTCTTGTATCTTCCTTTCTTCCTCTTCCATACATCTAATATTTGTTTCACTACTTAAAATGGATGTTCTTAGGTTATTGCTGCCTCCCAGGCTGGGAAGCATAACGATAAAAGAGAAAGCTATGGTGATACCTTAATCATTGATCCATGGGGGAAAGTTGTTGGTCGGCTTCCAGGTAGGAGTCAATTTCTTCACACTATTTTGCATGTACTCCTTATGACATACTTAATGTGAAACTGAACACGCCATGGAGATTTTCAGTATTTATTTTAACTGGCTACCAAGTACATATATTTCCGAATTTTATTGTTTTATCTGTTCCATTTCAGATCGGCAATCTACAGGTATTGCTGTCGCAGATATCGATTTGTCATTGGTCCATTCAGTTAGAACTAAGATGCCAATAGCAGATGTAAGTTCCATAATTCTAAAAAGAACTAAATAAATATGTTACACCCAGGGGTGGACCCGTTTGTAGACTACCACAACTAGCCAGGATAGCCTCTATTACTTCCCTTAAGAGGAGCTTACTACTTTCATAAAAAGTCCGGGTTAATAGATTAGCTAGCCTGGCTTGATTCATGCTCAGTCGATTAGGATAATTTCCTCTACAAACCAGCATCATCAATAGAAAACTAGATCTTGGGCGGTCGATTGATTAGAATTATATACACCTTGGAAGATTGAGAACGAATCATTATATCTATTGTGGGTTTTGATCTATATTTGTTGCCGTTGCTAAGAATTTCCTTTTCAGAATTTCTCTTCTGTTTGTCCTTTACTAATATCGTAACACATTTTCGTTTGTCTGCATTTTTCTGTTTTCAGCACCGAAAGCCCCTCGATTTCTGGAAGTCTACTTCTCAGTGACTGGTGGATAATTGTATTCGACTACTATTACTAGAATGGTGTAATTTTGACATTGATTATATGCGCACTCATTGAGGGAACTCAGAGATTTTATAATTTTGGTACCCTTTTGTTTTTGAATTCATCTTGGTCTGAGTTCCCCTTCGATCTGTAATGCTTTTACGACTCCCAACTCTTACAAGAAATTCTTCACTATCTTCTTTTTGCTACAACTGAAAATAAATTGAGCCCACTTAGATGTTTTGATCTGGTTCAAATATAGAAGAATAAAAGGTGCAATTATGTAAAAGAATAAAGATATATCATGTACAAATTTTGTATCCTGTATAAATTTTTCTGATGCATCTTCTGAACAAGGTTTAGATGATATAATTATCAAGTACAAAATGACCCAAACAATTTATTCCTTTGAATCCGATATGTGCCTGACAAGAAAAAAAAGGGGAACCGGGCACCAGACAGACTTCACCTTTATAGACATCTGAACTGAAAGGAGAATACCGCATAGATTCTGATTCTGAATCAAGGTTGGAACCGAAACTGGTTCAGTTAGATCTATAACAGAGCCACAAATGTATCTGATAAATTGCCTCTCTTTCAATTTCCCATTGTCTAAAGAAGCATTAATGTTGCCGCGGGAATGGGTCTTGAGGAAGTAAAGAAGGAAGTCAACTTCCCAAGCTTGAAAAGGGACATGAAATCTATTTCTTCAGCAATACTCTCCAGATATTCTTCATATACACAAACAATGACCATACAGCAAGCCCAGCCGAGACGTAAAGTAAAGCTACTCCTGAGGCAACTAGACTCCCGGAACTTGGTAGACTGCAAAGAGCACAAACATGAAGGACATTACCATTTCAGAATTCCCCAACATTTAGAAAACGAGTTTTGTTCTGGGGATCTAGGGTGAGACCGTTAGTGCACTTGCTAGTTGTCAGAGAGGTCTACTAGGTACTTCAAGTATACAATAACCCATCTCGATAAAATTCCTAGCTACCCTTGCCTGGAATGACAATAAGGCCATGTTTGGCGCCGGAACGAACTGCGGATTATCATTACTCGCATCCCACAATGGTGTTTGGTGAGAAGGAATCACATTCGTAGCGGAATAGGATTTCCCTAAAAGGGGAATCCCAAACCCAAGAGGTGGGTGGGTTTTAGATTCTCTTCCTCTCGAAATCATCAATCTAATAATCTACAGTTCAACCCCTACCAATCCTATTCATGATCAAACCAAGCAATAAAGTATTATGATTATCAGGAACTACATTACAGGTTTGCTATTTCTGGTAATTGCATTCCTTTCCCGTGGGCCAAACATAGCATAAGTAGAAAAGCGTAGATTATCTTGATCGACATAAAGTAAGACAAACCTGCTGTCACGGGTAGCCAAGAGAACAGTTAGCGCTGTCATTTGGGTGGCTGTTTTCCATTTCCCCAAGTTGTTTACAGCTACAGCCTAACAAGAAGGGTTTTGTAAATGTCAATAGTTAAAGAAGAGTTTTAAGTGATATATATTTATTATTTTACTATTGGAAACACAGTATGCAGAGATATGAAGAATTAAACCAACCTCGAGAACTTTACCATTCTGAGATGCAGCCCATTCTCTAACTGCAGACATTGTTATCTGTAGAAGGGTTGTGCACAAAGATAATAAGATCAAATCATCAAACCCAAAATGACGAGTACCTCTGAAAACTTGAATTATGTTAGCTTCTGCAACAAAATGTAGGAAAGAGTAGACCGTGGAAGTGATGAACACATCTCAATTAAGTCCATGATTCGCCTTCTGTGTTACTAGTTTTCTCTATTCATGAGAGAAAATTTTAAATCACAGGAGGTGTCGACGTTACGAGTTAAGACACATTTCTCTTTGTACCTAAAGTGTACTTCGAAGGTAGAATTTTGATACTTGCCACTCTTGTTCATGAGCTAAAAGTGGAATTTTGAAGTAACAAAATGAAACCCGAAATAAAAATATAGGAGTTTATTTAAGTCGAAGAGAAGTTCATAACCAAGTTCACATACATTACTGGTTAAAAGAGCATATCAAGGAAAGGAATGAGACAATAATCACCTCTCTGCCAATAATAGCAATTGAAGGTATAGGCAGTAGCCATGGCATTTCTCCAAACATGGCAACTTCCAACGGTCTGGTACACAGTAACACCAATGTAGCAGCCACCATAAGCTGCATATAATAATAACAATTGTAGAAAATAAACAAACAGTTCTTGAAATATATAAAACAGTAACTTGTTTCTCCTCTTGGACCAAAATTACATGCTTTGGGGGATGAGGAGATCAACTACCCATTGGAAAAAGTAGGACAGGAATAAGCACAGACCTTGTCAGCAACAGGATCCAAAAAAGCACCAAATGCTGTTCCTAGCTGCATCTGAGATGGGAAGAAGTAATCAGCCACAAAAAACAATTTGGTAAAATGAAGTAGGAGAAGAGTTTTTGTTGTGACTTTTCTCTGATATATTACCTTCCGAGCTAGGTATCCGTCCAGCCAATCTGTAATTGCGGCAGCGACAAAAATGCTTGTGGTAACTGTTGTCGCCCAGGAGTCGGTCATATAGAAAGCTAGTAAGGAAGTTAATGTGTTAGACTGTTGGGTCCAAAATAACAAACATATGTAACATAATAGCACTTCAACTATTGACAAAGATATCAATGTACAAATATTAAAAAAAGTTCAGGCAACAACTAAATCGGATCGAATCCCCAATTTCGACAAAAGTTTCGAACATGAATCGTACTTTCAAGTACGCCCAATTTAGACCAACCGACAACTTCGTATATTGGGGTAGGCATAAGAATGAACATGAACAAGTATCACCAATATCACATTATCAATTTCCAAACACTGCAACCTCAAAATTATATCTATTGGAGCTTCATAGATAATTTAGAGAATCAATTCTCAACTTTATATTTAATGAACATCACTAGTGATCTTGCTATAAGTTTTCGATAATATTATAATTCCTACACTTTTCAGTATAAACATCATGAGAAGAATTTCTTTCTTACATCTAATAACCAATTCTAACAACATTACAATCATCACCCATGACAGAATTTATGCAGAGAAAAACTTCGGAACAAAAACGCCTCAATAATATCAAACAGCATAAACATTCATCCAGAAATACTAATCTTTAAGAAGAACAAGCGTAAGAAGAAATAAAACCCTTACTTGAAATGAGAAGAGGCACAGCTGCGACACGAGCAATAGTTAAAATAGTAGGTAAAGTCAGCAACTTTTCACTCTCTTCTTCCTCTTCTAGTTCTTTTTCCTTCTTCTGTGGTTGTTCAAATTGGGAACTATTCAGGTCATCTTTATTCTCAGAATTCACCTCTGATACAGTACTACTACTACCTATAGCTCCAGAAGATGAAGAATTTTGACTATAACACCTCAAATTTTTAGCCAAACCCTCATCCGACGCACCTAAAATATGTGGGTATGATTTTAACCTCCACCCATCTTTCCACCTAAAAGAACTTCTCACTGTACTTTTACCAATAGCTGTTGGAAACCCTTTAGTTCTTCTTTCGGTAGACATCAAAACCCTAACCCTAACAGTACTCTTAGTCGTTGAGCTAGTGTTGCTGCTTATCCTGCGCACCCATTTATCAACCAAGGAGTGGGATTTGCCATAGATTGTGGATGAAGATGGTGATAGGAAAGTCACTTTAAGTGCTGCCATGGTTATGTATAGAGGTAGGTACTAATATTTTTGTGTTGATTTATAGGTTACGCCATTAATGGTGATCCATGTGCTTGTAGATGGCGGGGAGGGAGGGAGAGAGAGAGAGTTCTGATTGAATGAATGTTCAAGCATATAGGGTCCGGGTTTAATCTATGACCCGCCCAATCCATCATCGCTAGGGAACACAATCAAGTTTGGAATACAGTCCCCAACAAAAAGTATACTCAACCCGCCTTCTGAAATTACCACTTGAACCTTATGTGATAGTAATTAGAGTTTCTCTCTCTTCTCACATGTCTAGTCACGTGGAGAGAGAAACTCTTGTTTCTTTCACATGCGGTTCATGTGAGATTCCAAGGAGGCGGGTTGTGTAGCTTTGTTCCGTCGGGAAAGATTTTAAATGAACAATGATTTCATGTTTGCAAAATTCACAAAAAAAAATTTACAAGATTCACAAACATAAAGCAAACTAAGTTGACAAGACTATAAAATAATGTTATTCTCTACGTCTTTTTGAGAAAAAGTTATAAAATGTCGTGGAAAGAGGCTTATCAAAAATCGTCTTGAGATCACTCTTGTACCTGCGAGTCACTATTGTGTCGTTGGTGATAAGATGCGGGGAGAGTTACCTGCAAAGACATTCCGACGTTCAAGTCAATTTAGTGTTGGAGGTTCAAAGTGAATAATAACCGAAGAGTAAATATTAAATCCATTTCAGGGCGAATTTGTGTTATTTATATAGGTTTGCTTTGTAGTGGTCAATCACCGGCTTTATGAGATATGCGTGGCAACTAAGTTAATGTAATTTTTCTTATGATAGTAAATATGGTCGCATCTCGGGATAGGGCAAGTGGATATTCTGCTTACCAACATTTCTCTCAGGCAAAATAAAGATCAAGGTGACGATCATTGTACAAACCTCCCTTTACAAGGCTCAGGTTGCATAGTTGTTTTGGTTTCACCTTCTACTAGCCTTTAAGTCATGAAAGAGCTCAAGGTGTCTAGAAGTCATGGCGACTTCTCATGTAAGGCTCAGGTTGCAAAGCTCGTTCGAGTTCACATCTCTATTGGTTTTGTCAACAACCCGCTCGTGCACATTTAGTGATCCGACACGTGCCTCTCAAGTCGATCAGTTGACTTATTGACTGGTTAAGGCTAGTCCGCATTTATTTAAAATTCCACTTCCACCCTTGCCACAAATCAACAACGTACGTAAGAGGAAACATCATTCGAGGGCAAACTAAAGTACTACACTGACTAATCCCCTGCTAAAGTCATCTACGTCCACCAGTGAGGGATCAAGGGCTAACATCTAGGCTACGCTAAAACCAAACCAAAATTTGTATCACTTCAACCTCTAACCAACTTGTAACGACTTCAAAAATTTCAAATAAATCATTTAAAATAATTATTCTACATCGTATATTTATATTTGTCGTGAAATTTTTTATTGTTCGAAATTTTTCATAATTGTTTCATTATCGATTTTCTTAACTATATAATTCTCTTTCTCTTTGTCGTCCTCTCTATGTGTTGTCCATCTATCTGCCTTCGTCTCCCTCTATGTGACTCTCTGCATCTATTTCTCCCACAACTATATCTCACTTCTCTCATAAATGTCTAGACGTCTCTCTCATAAACTTTGTTTATTTCTCCCCCTCTCTCCCGCGGACTCTTTGTCTCTCCCTCCATCTACTAGCTCTCTCCCTTTATATCTAACAACTTCAAATATTCGTACTTCTACCTGTACAAAGGAAGTGCCATATTATTAGAGTTAGAGTATTGTAGTTAGAAGTTCTTAGTAGTTATGTCTAACTACTGGTACAACTCTACCCGTCCTTTGGTATAACTATTGAGAGTATGCTACCGTTGGCACCACACATTTTACGAATCGGAGGGGGCTCGTCCTATGGTGGATCCGCGTCTTGTGTCCGCCTCGAAACCTTTCTTGCCAGTACCAACGACCCATTTGAAACTTGTTTTGAACTCTGTGTTAAGAAATCTGCACATGTATTAGTAATTAACTACTAGTACAACTCTACCCGTCCTTTGGTATAACTACAAAGAGTATGCTATCGTTGGCACCACACATATTTTACGAATCGGAGGGGGATCGTCCTATGGTGGATATGCGTCTTGTGTCCGCCTCGAAACCTTTCTCGCCAGTACCAACGACCCATTTGAAACTTGTTTTGAACTCTGTGTTAAGAAATCTGCACATGTATTAGTAATTAACTTCTAGTGCACACATTTGTATGACAAAAATATAGGTAAACTCCGCGGTATGGTTGCATACTTGCATGTGATGTAGTGGCCGTCCTTGTTACATTGTTTTTCAGAGGTTGAGAGAGAGAAAGTTTCTTTTTCAAGAGAGAGAGAGAGAACCGAGGAAATTCAGTTGCTTAAATCAAGGATATAAAGATTTATTACCTTCTCTCTCTGCTCTCGACGAACTTGTTTATCGGAAATCCGATCAAATCGATCGATCCATTCTCCGAAGATGAAGGCTAATAGTTTATCTCTCCTCACTTTCGAACACAAGAGGTAAAACTCATTTCATCTCAATCTTTTCCAAACGCGTCTTTTTTCAGTTCCGATAATTTAGCAAATTTCATTTCATCATACAAACTCAATTTGTTTCTAGGTTTTCTCAATTCCGATCGATCGGTTGAACTCATTAGAAGAATGTCAATTTGTCAATCATGAATCTGTCTTTGTAAATTCACGTAATTGTAGAATGTGACTGTTGTTTTCTCATCTTCGATCTCGTTCTCTAGTTATGCATTTCGACTGATTTCGTGCTTAGCTCAATTTCTGTACTACTCAATTGTTTTTCTCATTTCGTATTTGATCAATTTGAATTGATTGTCATAGCGTAGGAGAAGTCAATTATGTATTTGTTTTGATTTTAATTTAGCTATTCAGTTATCATTGATTTGTACGGGATTAGGGTTTTAGGGTATACTCTTGCATGTGGGTAATAGTTGGTTTAGGTCATTGTGAACAGTATGAATGGGGTTTGAGGTTTAGTATCCAATTGAGTCAATGCTAAGCGACATGGGCTTTTTAGGACTGGATTTCTCTGTGAAATATGTTGTTGTCCAGAGTGAGTAGGAGTTACTTGGAGGCTGACTCCAGGTAAACTTACAGACCTTCTTATATATATATATATATATATATATATATATATATATATATGAGTAATATAATCAATACAATGAAGTTATTATTTCTTTGTTGACATGTGTTATTCCGTTAGACCCGTTTCTCTCAAACTTGTCTTCACAGTTAAAATAAGAGATGATCAATATTTTGGGTCTTGATTCTAGCTTTCTTGAACAGGGATTCCTATGGGTTTTCTGTGAGACCTCAACACTTGCAGAGATATAGAGAATATGCTAATATATACAAGGTATATTGTATTTGGACGTTTTTTTTTATTGTTTCCATCCTACAAAGCGTGCTTTTTTGACAGTAGAGTTATGTTGTTCATGGTTTCAGGAGGAAGAGGAGGAAAGATCTGAAAGATGGCAAGACTTCTTGGAGAGGCAAGCTGAATCTGCTGAACTTCCAGTAAATGACTTACCCAGGGAGGAAGTATCTTCTCAACCACCCACTAATGGCTTGTCGAAGGAGGAAGATACCCCTCCCTCACATGCTGGTCCAACAGCAGTGGAAGCAGAGCTTGTTTCAGTGAAGGGGACCCAAGAGGACGCTCCAAATGAAAATAATACTTATTCTGATGGTTTACCTGCGGAAGAGGTGCCCACAGAGGAGAAACCAAAAAACCAAGTGACCGAAATTTGGGCCGAGATTAGACCATCTCTTGGTGGCATTGAGCAACTGATGAGCCTTCGTTTGAAGAAGAGGAAAAACTTGTCGATGGACGAGCAAGAAACGAAAAGTGGAGGCCATCTTGCTCCAATTGAAGAGGCAAAATCCTCAAAAGGGACTTCTGAAGAGGACTCTGATGATGAATTCTATGATGTTGAGAGATCAGACCCTGTTCAAGAAACTCCTTCTAATGAGAATACAAGTGCTACTGGTGGCAGCGTCGATGCAGAACTTTTATTCCCGTGGAAAGAAGAGCTGGAGTGTCTTGTTCATGGTGGAGTTCCAATGGATCTTAGAGGAGAGGTACAGTTGATAGTTCATTTGTTGTTTCTCTATGCGGTGGCCGATCATTTATGCATTCTGTGTGTTACTATAGTTATGGCAAGCCTTTGTTGGTGCAAAGACTCGGCGGGTGGAGAACTATTACCAAGATCTGCTATCTCGAGGAAATAATGTTGGTAAGGACAAGGAGCCTGATGGTACACATTCTGAGAATACAATTAACGTGTCAAGTAAAAGCAGCGTATGTGCACCTGAGAAATGGAAAGGGCAGATCGAGAAGGTTATTTCATGCATGAGCTTTAAACAACAAGTTTGATTTTATTAATTATATGTGGTATTTTTGTGGGAAGAAATGTAGTATGGTCCTCATCAAGATCAAACTTATTGTTTTTTGACTGCAGGACCTACCCCGAACATTCCCAGGCCACCCTGCTCTGGACGAAGATGGTAGAAATGCTCTGAGGCGCTTACTTACAGCTTATGCGAGGCATAATCCATCTGTTGGTTACTGCCAGGTACTTTTGGCTTAAAATTAAAATAAAGTTCTTCAAATTAGAGAAAGTAGTCCTACTGAAATACTACATTGATTGGCACTAGCCAACATCCGGTTACAGATCATGATGAATTTTCTCTCGCCAAGTCCATACCGCCTGTCGCACATTTTTGTAAATAGATGACTAGATTCTAGTTGAGAACTAAAAACTCTACATCTGACTTGTATGAAGGCTCTATATCAAAGGATGCAGATATAGATCTGCATCCTTTGTAAAACAAGGCACCTTAATGTGATATAATATCCACACTACCTGAATACGCCAAGGGCTATCTAATGAAAAGTCTAAAACTAGTCATCCTGGGTAGGATAAGAGTGTATCTGATGTATATAGTGATAAAAGAGCTTTGTGGTATTAGGTGTCTTATTTTTTATTGAACAAAAATGCCATTATGGATCAAATGCCTAAATTGGACCGCATGTGCATCATATCTAAAAGGAATGACGGATGTAATACTAAAAAATCCAGATTGTCAGTTACTTCCTAGAATCTGTAGGGGTTACCTGCATCGTGTTTGTACATTCATTATGTTTACTGTTTTCACTAAGATGCTGCTTACTTACACTTCTTGTTTGGTTTATTGTTCTCAGTTAACGCAATAATCATCTCTCAGTACTTATTACGTTATCATAATGTTGTTGTATTTGAATGCCAGGCAATGAATTTCTTTGCTGGATTACTGCTACTTCTGATGCCTGAAGAAAATGCATTTTGGTAGGTTTTGAAAGTTTACAGTAATCCTCCTTTTCAAAGGATGCAATCCTTGAGTTATGTTTGTGGAATGGCACTTCTAAGCTATGCTCGAAAAATAAAAAAATAGGGACTAGTCGGCCAACTAAGGCCTAGCTACCAGGCGGGATATGTCATAGGGACCAGTCGGATTTCATCGGTCGGTTAATATATATATATAACAATATATAATTACAATTAACACAATATTAAGTTTGTTAGTCCACAAAGTACAAACTCATATTTCATCCATGGATAACCCAAAATTTTACATTAAAGAGCCAAATCAGTCCATTAAAGAGCCAAACTAGTCCATTATGGAGCCAAATTAGTCCATTAATGAGCCAAATTAGTCTATAAACTCCAAAATTCAAGCAATTATAGACATTATAGTGCAAAATTAGTCCACAAACTCACATTATAGCAATTGTAAACATATTTGCTTTATTACAGTATAGAGAAAGATGAAAGCAAGTTAGAACTTACTACTTGCTTACTTAGAGAGGGAAAGAGAAGAAAAATTAGTGAGTGAGAGAGATGAGTGCGGTTGCTTATCTTGCAAAAACCCCTAAAACTTGAGAAATCTAGTTTTTTTATTTTTCTAAATTAAGTTTTCTGGCCTGACCCGAGTTAATCGGAGCCTAGCCAACTAGGCGTTTCGGGGCTAGTCGGCTACATGCGCCGATTTAGTCGGGCTTTAAAATCAACTAGGACTTCATGCCCTAGTCGATCGGCTCATAGCCAATTTCCATGTAATCGGTGCCTAGGCTTACATTTTTTAAAGCATAGCTTTTAAGATCATCATATGTTTACGTTCGTATGTTCTGAAAATGCTATTTCATAGATACATTAGTTGAGCTGTTCTTCCATATCCTAAGTCTCGATAGAATTATAAATCTTTCAGGACTTTGATGGGTCTTATTGATGACTATTTTGACGGATATTACTCAGAAGAAA
This sequence comes from Eschscholzia californica, assembly GCF_041429995.1. Taxonomy (NCBI): domain Eukaryota; kingdom Viridiplantae; phylum Streptophyta; class Magnoliopsida; order Ranunculales; family Papaveraceae; genus Eschscholzia; species Eschscholzia californica. Next base: position 46,097,509 of record NW_028238309.1, on the reverse strand, counting down.
TGATAGAATCTCAGGTATTTTTTTCAACTTTCTGGGCAAGTTTGGCAGTTTGGTGTCCCTGGTCTTGACTAATTAGTGAGTTGTTGGATGGGCTAGACAAACAGCAAATGTGTAGTCATTGGTTTTGAATTTCTTAAACTCTGCCCTATTTGTTAATAGTATAGTTCTGCTGTTCCTGCAGGTAGATCAGCTTGTTTTTGAGGACTTGGTGCGAGAAAGATTCCCTAAATTGGGTGTGTTGTTATATCATTTATCAATCCTCTATTTTTTTTTATTATGACAGCAGGTTAAGTATTGTTTTTGACTCTTGTGTATGCTGCAGTTAATCATCTGGACTACCTAGGAGTGCAGGTGGCATGGGTTACTGGGCCCTGGTTTCTCTCCATTTTCGTGAATATGCTTCCTTGGGAAAGTGGTCAGGTTCTATATGATATTCAATTCCTTAATAACTATTGTTTTTCTACTGTCAATCTGTTAATGCCTGACATTATAATTTTTTTTTACTTCAGTTCTCCGGGTTTGGGATGTGCTTTTGTTTGAAGGAAACCGGATCATGCTGTTTCGGACATCTCTTGCCATAATGGAACTATATGGTACTGGATAAATTATATTTGGTTTTGTCATTGGATGCCTGTTCGGTCTAACAGAGGCGTAATTGTGTCTTTTGTTACTTAGGCAACCTAGCAAGACCTTATTCGGACTAGTTTTTTTGTAGGTCCTGCACTTGTTACAACAAAGGATGCTGGAGATGCAGTTACATTGTTGCAGTCGCTTGCTGGCTCAACGTTTGACAGCAGTCAACTTGTCTTGACTGCTTGCATGGGTTATCAGTCTGTAAATGAACCACGATTGCAAGAATTGAGAGATAAACATCGTCCAACAATATTAGCTGCTGTTGAGGAGCGAGCCAAAGGATTTCGTATTTCGAAGGATTCCAAACTTGCATCTAAATTTTACAGTTTCAAGCACGATCCTGTATCTGTGACAACGGATGCTGGTACAACAGAAGGATTAGGTGATACACAAACAAATGGTGGTTTGGAATCTGGATCTAATAATATGGAGGATTTTGTTACTGGTTTATCAGGGGATCCGGCTGCAGATTCTGTTCCAGATCTTCAAGAACAGGTAAATCTTTTCCTCTAATATTCACATATTTTGATTTCTGTATATGAAAATTAGCCTTCTCTTGCGTCTATAGGGTTTAACTTGTACGCTGTGAATATTTGCAAATATTTTTCACACCTCAGAGGTCTTGCTGAAGCTATATTCTGCTACTGGCTACTTTAGGTGCATATGGCGTCTACATGATTTTCGTGACACCGTGACGTTTGCAGTCTTTCCAAACCGCAAACAATCATACCCTCTTTTGCTAAATGAATGTGGCCTTAAAGTAAATGTTGTCATATGGTTGCCCTTGAACTAGCATGCCAGAGCATAAAGAGGACTCTAGGTTCATGGCTTACACAAGCAGAGCTTGAGTGCTCTTCGAGGAACTTGTGTACTCATGAAGTTGATCAAAGAAATATTCACTAAAAGGCCAATTTAGGTTTTTTCTTGGTAACTTGAACGTTGGGTTATTATTTGGCCTAAAAAATATAGTGTTTATCCAGCCTACTGTTAGTACTTATTCATTACCTTTGATGCATGGAGAAAACGACATTCTTTTTGCATGCGATCTTTTATGCAGCCGGCATTGTAAGTAATTGTTATTTTGAGACATTTTTCTTGAGTACATATTCATTAAAGGCATGTTTCATGTTGCATGCCACATGGTGCATAATCAGTTGATAAGCTACTTGGATGTTTTACTTCTCTTACTTTTAATGGAGAAACAACTTCTATCCAGGTGGTTTGGTTGAAGGTGGAATTATGTCGGTTGTTAGAGGAGAAACGATCTGCCATCCTAAGGTTAGTATTTCAGTATGATCCTGATGTCTGATATTTGCTATTGTTTGAAACATGTTAGTTATTTATCTTACTCTACTTACTATTCACGTCTAATCGTCTATTATATGCCTAAGACCTCACACAAGCGTTTAATGTTGGCAAAAGTTTCACGAAATATGCATTTGGAAAGCCTGTAATGGCTTTCATTCTGTTTTCCCTACTCCGCAGCGTGCAGTGTTCGCCTATAATAGCTGATTCCTGGAATTACGAAACGTTTCTAACGTTATTATAGAGCCATTATATATTGTTCTCTGAACTACAGTTGTTTTTCATGTTTTTAATCGGGAAACAAATCTTGTGTTTGATAATATGTTAACTGAACTAGGTTTCCATGATTCTTCATGCATTACTTGTCGTACTTATTTTTTCCTAGATATTGCTGTTTAATATTTGATCTGAAGTACAATGTTACTCGGGTCATAGTTTGAGTTTAGAGTCAGTAATTTGATAGTGGTGCTTATTGAGGAAGTCGGAGTAATAGATATTAGTCTTAACAGTCTTATAATAGACAAATGCCTTCCACTGATATATTTTTTCCTCGATGTCAAGCATGAAACCGTTTTGATTTTTGAGTTACAAAGCAACAGTATGCTAAATGAGCTGAGTGCAATTGTGTTTCATGTTTTTTCCAGAGCGGAGGAATTAGAAACAGCTCTAATGGAGATGGTTAAGCAGGACAACAGACGGCAATTGAGTGCTAGGGTACGTTTGAAATATTTACATGACTAAATTGTTCTTGCTTCTTTGAATCTGGCATATTGTACTATTAGTTTCTTTGACTTACATGGTTACATTTATGTTATTTTGGGTAAATGGAGACAATCCAGAGTTTCCGTCACAGTGGTTAGCACTGAATTTATACTTAACTAGTGCTTGCTGTATTTATGTCATTGTTTCTAAATCTTTGCTTCAAAAGTAAATTTGAGTTGTGAAGTCATCATGAAGTTGTAGTCAGTGATCGTGCTTATCATCGAAATGTTTTAATTTGGTTGTCTATTTATGGCCGATGGGCTGTATATTCAGGGATAGAAAGGTCTGGAATGGCATCCAGGGCCCATATTCATGTGTTTTAAATGTCATTTTCCCAAATAAAATTTATTTTCTAAATATTTTATCTCCCTTTAAGTTATAACTTGTAAGTACTGATAATAACATTGCTTGTGGGTTGTAACTGATAATAAAAATTAAGAACTTTTACTCATCCTGGATAATAGAATATCGCAAGTGTAATTCATTTCCTGAAATTTACTTCGAGTTCAGAACTTATAACTTTCCCAATTTTTCACAATTCATGCTTATTTTCAGGAAATGAGTTGATGGATATTTAATTTGTATTTTCGAACTATCAAATACACTTTCCATGTGCTGAGCAGAATGTTACATAAGAGCATCTCCAATGAGACACTCGCGCAAAACTCTAAATCCTAAGTGTGTAGTGTCAAAAGTAAATCTCTAAAGTGTCTGTTTCCTATGTGACCATTGAGAGACACTCCAATAAAAAACATTCTCCAATGTAAACACTCTAAGGGTCATGATTTTAAAGTAAATGGCTGAGGTGGCACCGAGAGAAACTCAAGTAGACACTCTAATTTTAGAGTGTCTCTCTATAATAAATGCATCCACCTCATGATAGAGTTTCTAACAAAGTGTCCCACTATAGAAGGTTTTTTAACAAAAACTCCAAAAAGTCATATGTGGCACTCTTAAGCTTTGGAGTTTGAGTGTCCCATTGGAGATGCTCTAATTACCTGTCTGCTTAGTCGCTTTTGTTTTGCCCTCTCCTTCCAGAATTGCAAGGAATCCTGCAAAATATGAGAATATGTTTTATGTATAGGTTGAGGTGTTGGAGCAAGAGGTAGCGGAGCTACGTCAGACACTTTCTGATAAGCAGGAACAAGAACGTGCAATGCTCCAGGTCTATTTTCTCTATATTCCAGGTTCTACCTGCTTGGGGAAATCCTGTTCCATACCCCTCCCCCTCATCATTCATGTGCATTCATAAACTGATTCGCAGTCATCGTAGGTTCTAATGCGGGTAGAGCAAGATCAGAAGGTGACTGAAGATGCACGTAGGTTTGCTGAGCAAGATGCAGCTGCTCAAAGATATGCAGCTTCTGTTCTTCAGGTTCTTTTCTTATAATTACTGGCTTGATGATATTGATACGTCTCTCATGGTTTTGCTCTGGAATTTAATTATTCAGGATCTTCTGATGGAACTTCTATGCCGATTTAGGCTTTAGATAATGCTAGTTATTCTAATCAAGTCCTATTGTACAATATTAGTTCTTTAAGAACTAAGAGTTTTATTGGGAAGCGACCGTAACTCCAGATTCTTGTATATTTTTGTACTCGATACACATGAGGAGCTACGTTGCTTCAAGCTTCTGATAGTGGTCTCATGTCTAACACACTTCTCTTGACTGAGTTCTCATGACCCGTTTTTTGGTTCTATTCACCATCTTTTTTATGTTCTGTCTACTCTTAATTCTTACCAGATACTTGCAGGAAAAATATGAAGAGGCTATGGCTTCACTTGCACAAATGGAGAAGAGGGCAGTTATGGCTGAATCAATGTTGGAGGCTACCTTGCAGTACCAATCTGGACAAGTTAAAGCACAACAATCACCAAGGTTTAGTGAAACTTTTAAAATGTCGATCAATAGGGAAGGGCTAAAGGCCTCCGGTGTAATTGCTGTAGGCCTCCAGATTACACACAAACCTCCTCACGATTTGTGCTTGATCTGGGGGCCTACTGCAACTACGCCGTGGGCCTTTAGCCCCTCCCCTATCAATATCTTTTGCTTGTTTTTTCTTTATTTACGGGATTCTTTTCTTTTTTGTTCATGGGGGATCAATCACAAACCTAATAAGCAAAAATCTGGAGGAAAGTGAAAATTATGGTGATAAGACATGGACTAACGAAAGAATAGAAAAAGTCGCTGCTGCCTCAACACCATGATTACATTTATGCAATAGGCAAATGCAGAATAGGGCACATTTTATTTTTATGTGATGTTGTACCACAAGTAACGAAAATTAAAATAATTACTAACTTTCAGACCCAGATTTGAGTTAATTAAACACTATGACCTAGTTCAGAGTCTATCCATAGGATTGCTAGATAGATTTCAATCATCCACCTTGTTTCTAGAAAGGAAGTCCCCTTCAATGAAGGAAAATAAAACCACAGTCCTCAACAGGAGAAGAACCATCCTTTTCTTTGTTGAACTGAAGAACCATCCTTTTAGCCAAAACAAAAGGTTTTTCTTTTTCACATTCTCTCTTGGTTTATAGAACGTTGAACGTAGACTTGTACAATCACTGAAATAATATGCATCTCTGGAGCCGAAAAAACAATATCCTTTTCACTTCATTGATTTGTCCCGCTTTTGAAGAAGGGACTCTAATTCCTGTTTATAGCTATTATAGAATTTCCTGATGGCAGTCAGTTGGTGCTACTGGATTTTTACATAAGTTGTTTGATTTGTAGATCTGTCCAACCTTCTTCACCTGCAAGAGTAAATCAGGAGTCCACTCAGGAAATTCCCCAAAGAAAAATCAGTTTACTATCTAGACCATTTGGACTTGGCTGGCGTGACAAGAACAAGGTTAGCCTTTTGTTATATCGTTTAAATGATTAACTATTATGAATATATGCATAAGAGGATATCACCAATTTTGACAATAATGGAGATGATTGATTAATTATACTTTTCTAATGGCTCAATTGCTTGTGATGTTCGTAAACTATGAGCAAGATAAGCAAACTTAGAGTTGATTTCGAGCACTAGTTTCGTGAATCATATTGCATTTTTATTTAATCTCTCACTTGAATCTCTTAACAGGGAAAACCAACAACTCCAGTTGATGAACAAAAACCAACCCCAGTAGAGGGACAGTCTGAAGACAGCAAACCCTCGGACGATGAGGGAAAGAGTGTTCCAACCTAAGTCAAAAGATGTCAACAGCGAAAAAAAATAACATTCAAAACGGATAAACTTCCTAATGTAATGAATGTTTGAAAGTTCGATTCCCATAGTTGAGAAGTTGGTAATTTTGCCGCGGATATTTCTACTAGTATGAATATGTTTTGCGGAGCAGTTTCAAGATAAAAAAGAAAGAGAAGTCACTTCCTCGGTTGCAGAATGAGTCAGGTTTTGGAGGTAGGTAGTTTGTTATAGGCAGAATCGAAGTATAAAAGCATATATTGTTCATCCATTTGTTGTTAAATTACCAATAATAGTCAGTCCAATAGTGAAGGAAAGAAAAGAACTAGGTCTATAGAAGAGTTGAAAGTAGAGATTTGGATTGTTCATGCATATATTATTTGTTGATCTTGTTCAAAATATGCGTTTGGATTTATAATTCTCCAGAATTAAGTTTAGTCGTCAATATTTTCTTTCTCGCTTGTTCATTCTTCAATTATTTTTAAGGGAATAGTAAATGGGAAATGTTAAATTTATACCGGCTAAACTCAAGGTTATTCGCACTCACCTGGACCTGTTTTCACCTTCACACATTCACTTTTCATATTTACCTATACATTTTAGTAAAAATTTCCGCTTTAAATCGGGGAAAGAGCATCTGATGTTGATGTTTTGACGTTGGTATTCATCCTACCGAAGTAAACAAGGAGCAATTTGTGGCTCTTGATTTTTCGTCAGTAAAACCACATCTAACTCCATATGAACCAAATCAGAAAGATGGCTCCACTTTTGTTATTTGTTCGCCGGTACTTGTCATGCTGCCTGAAAATCAAGATGCAATGTGAAAAACATTGAAAAAGAGAAGTTGTATATAAAGAAGTGTAAATTTTTCATTATTATTCGTTTGTCAACCATAGATAACGTAGTTGACTAATACAGTCACGCGATTTTTAAAATCCATAGAAGAAATCTGAGTGTCTAGGACACTTAGAAGCAATAGCGTCCATGGTTTAGGGAAATAAAAAAAACAAGCAGTAGTTATTCAGTTTCAAATGGTAGATGTAACAAGTCGGCAAGGTTATTTATCAATTTGTGAAACTTACTGACTTATACAACATATCGGCACATAGCTCACCCATATATTCTCTTATCCACCGGAAACTTCTACGTACCTATAAGACCGATACTTTTTTCGTACCTATAAGACTGATACTGATGCGAATTCAAGATATCTTAAATCGTAGGTTAAAATAATAAGTGCACGGGTATGTGGTGTAGACCTAGGTAAGTAGGAGTAGGTGATCATACAAAGATATAATTGAAATATAATTAAAACCTAAAACTAGAGAAGAAAAAACACACTTGGAATTTGGATTGATCAAGAAAACAAATTAATAGATAAGTTGAAAATTAAATCAAGACGAGTAAAGTCTGGAGCTTTAGAATCACTCACTTTGTATAACTCAGAATTAGGATATTTATCCTATCTATTTTCCGGAAGATGTTTTCGCTAATTAAATATTACGATCTCTAAAACGACCAAACTTGATGATCTGTCATTTGTTCTATCCAAAACATTGACCGCATTGTCATGTTGATAGAAGGACATCTCATTGACAAAGTGCCTGAGAGACTTCCAGACCTCCCAACCATCTCTCTGGATAAAGTTACCTCAGTAGTAGAATTATGTCAAATTCACCCCTCTAATGGCACTATTGAGGGTTTGTTTAGGTGTGCATGGACACTAACAGGTACAACCCAGGTTAAATCCATTTACTTGGTCTAGCAAGATCAAAATAGATCTTGAGGTGCGGTATTTTGGTAAGTACGGTCTGACATAAAACAAGAAAAGTTGGTCTTTTCATATTAATACATACGAATTCGTACAAAAAATAGGTCCAGTTGCCACAAACCACCTAAAAACAAACATGACTGATGTAGGGAGATTTTCAAAAAATATTTCTTACTTGGTCTAGCAAGATCAAAATAGATTATTTTGGTAAGTACCGTCTGACATAAAACAAGAAAAAGTTGGTTCTTTTCATGTTAATACAATACGAATTCGTAAAAAAAAATAAGTCCAGTTGCCACAAACCACCTAAAAACAAACATGAGTGATGTAGGGAGATTTTCAAAAAATATTTCTAAAATCTTAGTTATCTAAAATTTAGTAATTTAATATTTTGAGTTAGTATAGACTTATTACATTTATAAGTTTTATAAAATCTCTAGGTTTTAAATTCTAATACTTTATTTAGTTAGAAGTTGTAATTTGAGTTTGATTAAGACTAGATAACCCTAATAATGTGCAAAAGGGATCGCGTAGTTGTTTAATTAATTTAGTTCTTAATTAATAACATTTAAGTTTTTCTTTACTTTTATGAGTTTCGAGTTTTTTTTAAGCTTTTGTCATGGGTCTAAAGTTTTCTGAGTTTTCCGCTGCGACGATTGATATTAGAGCAGGTTTCTCCTGGCTCAATGACAGAAGACGAAGCTAGAAACATAACCGTCAACAATGATTAAGGGATCGATGTTTAATGGTTAGCAATAGATAAGATGGATTAAAAAACTCGTGGAGATGTTTAACAACCATCTGAATATCAATGCAATCCTTAGACAATCAACCGTTAACATGGATCGTGTCGGAGGATTCACCCACAACCAAACTGGTGATAGAACGAATAAAACATAACTGGGTAAATTTTTTGAAGTAACATCTGATTGTGATGTGTCTTTAGTTGTGGATGATATTAGTGGTACTATTTCAGACAAAGAAACTTAATATGGAAGGTGATGTAAAATCAGTTATTCAAGGAACAAAAATTAATATTATTGGATCGCCAAAGAGTCTAATATCATTAGTTAGCGAGATGATAGGTTTGTTATTTCCGAAGAAGTTGTTAAGAAAATTAATTTAAAGGAAGATGAGAACCTTTGTGAGTCAGATATCCGTCTAGTTGATTTTCCTTCGTATGAAGATCTTTCTTTGATATGTTGTGATTTTAAAATTGTGTCTCATGGACCGGTCAGTAATACTATTGGACAACCTTCACTAAGGTTGTGGTTTTCAACCCCCATATTCATGATCCTAACAAGTTTACTTTTGGGGCGAACATAGAGATTAAACCACATCATAATTATAGACGAAAATTTGATTATAACGTAATTCAATGTTTAATCAAATCTGAATATTTAGTGATTCTTATGCATAATTCATGACAAAACTAAATCAAGAGACTGTCAATCAAGATAACATTCAAATTGGTAGTAAACTCGAGGCATGTTTCTTTGATGTGAAGGAGACTGATGGAGGAAGATTTTCAGAACATATTTTGAAAATGCTAGTTATCTTAAAATCAAATAATTTTACTAGTTTTATACTTTAAATTATTTTTTTTATATGGACTCAAGAGTAATTACAACATTACATAGCATAGATACATTATGAACATGTTACATCATAAATTTGGATAAGCAAAATAACTACCAGCTCAAAAACATTTTGCTCCCTAAAAGCATCTCTAATGCAAAACTCAAAAAATAACTCAAGTGTGTCAAGGCTAAATTGAGTTTCTCTTTCTTAGAAGACAATGTTGAGACCCTTAATTCAGAGCATCTCCAGTGGACACTCAATCTCTAACACTTAGAGTGTCATATATGACTTTTTGGAGTTTTTGTTAAAAAACCACCTCCAATGGGATCCTTTGTTAGACACTTTATTATGAGGTGAACACATTTATTATAGTGTCTAGAGAGAGAAACTCTAAAACTAGAGTATCTCTTTGAGACTCTTTAAGTGCCACTTTAAAATTTAAACCAATAGAAACCTTTTCTTTTCTACTACTTTTTTCATATTCAATTTAAAAGTGACATGTGTATTAAGTAGAGAGATTTTAGAGATCTCTATTGGAGACAAATTTTGTTTAAAGTGTCTCTATATTGACACTTAGGAACGAGAATCTTTATTTGACACTTGCCACCTAGACTTTTGAGTTTTTGTTAGAGTGCCCCATTGGAGATGCTCTCATAAAATATCTACAGTGTAAGAGCATCTATAATGCAATACCCAATCTTAGAAACTTCGAGTGCCACCTAGGATTTTTTGAGTTTTTGACTAAAAATCCTCTCCAATGCAACACTCTATTTGGATCTCGAAGATGACGTGTTGAGGATGGAATAGAGATATCTCAAGAGGACACTCTATTTCTAGATTGTCCTCTTGAAATATCTCTAATTGTCCAACTCATCAATGTTTGATTTTCAACCAATAGAAATCGAGTTTTCTATATTTTCTAAAATAACGAATTATTTATTTACAAAAATAACTATGCCACATAAGTAACTAAGATAAGTTTAGAGTTTTGCATTGGAGACATAAAAAAATTAAGAATTTCTATTAACGCCACCTAGGAGTGAGAATCTCAATTGGAACTTAACACATAGGATGAATAGAGATTTTTTTAAGTTTTGCATTGGAGATGCTCTAACACTCTAAAAACTTAAAAATAACTTAGGTGTCATTTCTTAGATGGTTAGATTTGCTTTTAATATTGAGTGGTCATTTGAGATCCTCAAAAGAATCTCAAATATTGAGTTTCTTCTAGAGATATTTCAACATTAAATGATGGCCACATCATTTTGAGATCCAAATTGAGTGTTGCACTGGAGAAAACATTTTACAAAAACTCAAAAAATCTTAAGTGGCACTTTGAGTTTTTCAATGTGAATGTTGCATTGGAGATGCTCTAAATGCCATAAAGAAACCCTTCAAGCCATCCTATGGGGCATCTTCCTAAATCTAATTATTTTTATCCAAATTCAATAAATCATAGATTTCGTCTTCCATGTGAATCGAACTTTGTTACCTCCAGTATGTGAAGTGGGTGTCCATCCACTAAGGCAAATGATGGTGGCCATTAGCAAAAATTATTATTTTTAGTAGTTTTATATTTAAAAAAAAAAATTCTAAGTAAATTTGTAATTTGAGTTTGATTAGAAAACCCTAATATACTATATAAAGAGGATTAAGGGGAAATAAAAAATTTCTTTTTTAACTTCGACCACCAATGCCACCACCATCACCATTTTTCTCTAGTCTCTTTCTTCCTCCTCCTTTTCTCTCTCTTATAAACCCTCTTTCTCATAGTAACTCTTTCTCACGATCTCTATCTCTCTCTCTCTCCCTCTCTTTCTCTCTTACAATATCTCTATCTCTCACACTGTAACTCTCTATCGCGATCTCTCCACAGTCTCTCTCTAACAGTCTATATTTCTCCGTCACAGTATCATTCTCTCACTCTCACACACTCTTTCTCTCTCTCTCTCTCTCTCCCATACTCAATTCCGCCGAAGGGAAGCATTCCCTTCGACTGAACCAAACCTTGAGGAGGGTTTCGTGGTCGACCAAGCATAGACTTTTTCGTCACCGACACTTCCACTAATTGTTTAGTGGTCAGGATGACCACGAAGCATTTCGTGAAAGTGTCGACCACAAAGACTAAAACTAGGGTTTCACGAGTGTGAGTCTCAGCGAGACAAAGAGAGAGCGAGATATAGTGAGAATGAGAGAGCGAGAGAGGGGCAGTTAGAGGGAGAGTGATGTGGGAAAGAAAAAGAGCAATGCCGAGGGAGGGAGAGAGTGTGAGTCTCAGTGAGACAGAGAGGGAACTAGACACAGTGAGAGTGAGAAAGCGAGATAGGGGCAATGAGAGCGAGAGAGATGTGGGAGAGAAAAAGAGCGATGCCGAGAAAGGAAGACACAACGACGGAGAGAGAGAGAGAGATGATGGTGATGGCTGGATTTGGTGATCGAAAAAAGAGAGATGAGGGAGAAAGATTTGAAGAAAAAAAAAAAATTAAGGTCGCCGACAATGGCAGTTTACTGACGACCCTTGCCGGTATGGAAAAGAAATGGTGAACAAAATTTTATTCCACATAACAATTAGAAAATATATTGGTCAACTAAAGTTGACCAATTTTTTATGAAGTCTTTGCACCCGTATAATTTTCTTATTTCCCCAGATCACGGGCTTATTTCTTTTACTATTGGCGAGTTTTGAATTTTTTTGGTTTTGGACATTGATATAATACTTTTGTGAAACGGTAGAATCCATCTACTGTCTTCATGCTTCAGGACTCATGTGGCAAAAAGCATACTAAGTTTGTAGAATACTACAAGAAAGAACTCCCCAAAACCATTAACAAAGAATTTTTCACATACTCTTCCTCAATCAGAGCAAAAAGTTCAGAGAGAAAAGAACACTGTTCCTCACAATTTTCTAACTTCAGCAAACAAACAGACAAGGGGGCAGTTTTTAGATACAAATGGCCCCAAAAACTAACATGTACAAGGATGACAAAAGCAAGAGATAAGTGCCAAAAGGGATTTTAAAAAAAAGGTGAAAGTACAGTAGATATTCATGGTGGTGATAGATCTACCAGTAAACCACCCTTGAACTCTTAAATATTTGGTAGTTGGATAAGCCGGCTGCATACGAGCAAACCCACCAAGTACAAACTGCTAACCATCCTCATTATCACGAAGACAACAAAAAACTTATGATTCATCTAGCCTTTGTCTGCCGGAAGAATATTGAACCCGAAAAATCCAACCATTACCAAATTCAAGAGCTTCCATCATCTTACTCGCAAGATTTGACCCTTTATCATCAGTTCAGCAGCAACTCCGCAGCATTTCCAACACTAGCACCATTGGGTCGTCTGTCGACATTCCTTCTGTTACGAGGTGGGGTTGATGGAGCCGTGCGAGACCTGTGAACTGTTGGGGATTGGGGTGTATATATTTGTGATGCAAGAAAAGTTAAAGCTGTAACGACATCCGCAACAAGGGGTCGCATAGTGGGCTGCTCCTGAACACACATTGCAGCAACAGCAAGTGCTTGATATAAACCCCTTATAGGGTACTGGCCGTGGAGTGTAGGGTCAGCCATCTGAGGGAATTTTCTCCGATCTTTAAACAATGGGCGTGCCTGCACTCAAAAATCAAAAGCCAAGTAGTTGAGAAGAATTCAGTTTGCAATTAATTAAACTTTCTTCCCTTTTCCGCGATAAAACCCAATTAAGTTTTATGGTTTATCTAAAGAAAATAAACTAAAGTAGAGACATAAATGAAGAAAGCAAACCATACGCCTTAAACTGAGAAGAGCAAGTCGTGTGTATTTAGTTCGATTGAATTTCAATAGTTTATCAGCTTGAGGTTGAAGGATGATTGTTTTTCAGTTAACAAACAATTGACGGAATGGATTCTAAAGGGCGAGGTGGGATTTATTTCATTTGGTAAAAGGATAAGCGTGAAATGTGGTTATGCTAGTAACATGGTTAGCTTATTAGCACAGTTTCTGTACGGGTGACGAGCCTCAGTCAGAGGGTACCTCTTGGACAAAGTTTTACAAGCCCAAATGTGCTAATCAAACATTCCTCCTGGAAGTAGACCCATCTCCTGATCATAACATAAAACCGTCACTCCTCTGGTCATCAATTCAATTTCGGTATACAAATACGAGCTTAAGTGACCTCAAACTGATGATTAGCTCTGCTATATTAGTGATTTGGGTATTACAGTTAGCTACATAAGACAGCCATCTTTTAGAAATAGAAAAGGAACATAGCTCTCACCCATGCAACCAAACTCTGATCTCTTGCAGCTTGTGTTTCGTCAATGGCTTTTCTCCCTGTTATGATTTCCAATAGAACAACACCAAAGCTATATACATCTGATTTCAATGTCAGCTGACCAGTCATTGCATACTCCGGTGCACAATAGCCGTATGTCCCCATCACCCTAGTGGAGACGTGGGTGTTGTCGCCTACCGGGCCTAATTTTGCCAAGCCAAAATCAGACAGTTTCGGAAAATACTCCTCCCCAAGCAAGATATTTGAGCATTTCAAATCACGGTATATAACGGGAGGGCTTGCCTTGTCGTGCAAATATTCTAATCCTTTGGCTGCCCCAGCTGCTATTTTCATTCTTGTGTTCCAATCAAGTGATTTCTTACCGGGTTGAATGTCTGTGAAAACAAGAATGCGATGACGTAAGAGAAAAACACAACCAGAAGAGACATAGAATATGACTGGGAACTTTTTCTTAAATGATAAAAGCAATCTGTACCATGTAGATGCCCATCCAAAGACCCTAAAGGCATAAACTCATAAACCAAAAGCCTCTGATCACCATCGGCACAATACCCGGTTAGATTAACAAGGTTAGGGTGGTGAAGTAGACTTAACATCAAAACTTCAACAAGGAATTCCCTGTTCCCCTGCAAACCTTCACGGTCAAGTTGCTTGATAGCCACAACCTACAGTAAACAAAAGAACAAGATTCAAGCCTTCCCAGGGTTTTTACAACTTCGCTTCAATTAAAAGATTTTCCAGTTAGAAGAATGGTGAAGGTAGAATCAGCTAGAAGATGAAAAGTAGTAAGCAACTGAAGGAAGCTAAAAGTTTCAGTTCTGACTAATGTAAACATAACCAACCTGGTTTGTGCTCTCAAGTCGTCCTTTATAAACTCTACCAAACCCCCCTTCACCCAAAAGACAATCATCCCTAAAATTTTTTGTTGCAGCTGCCAACTCTCGGAAGGTAAACGTTTGAGCTGCAATATGATCAGAACTTCCATCAATCGATCCATCTTTCAAACCGTCCTTCCCTAGTGTTGAGAGATTTACCTTCAATTTATCTAAGTTCAAAAAAGAAAGACATTTATTTATCATCAGAAAATAAAAAAAAACACATAAAACATATACCAACGGACAGATAAGCAAAAGTTAGCAACTTGTACTCTCACTGGAGGATAACAACAAACGGCATCAATCATTCATGATTCAACAGCTTCAAAACAAACAAGATAAAATAAGAGACACAACTGAACACCCAAGGAGGATTTAGTATGGATATTTCCAATTATGTAGAAGAAACAAAAGACATTACGTTAACGAGTAACATGGAATGCTTTTGTCACCATCAACTCATCATTCTACAGAAGACTTCGAAATCAAACCCTAGTTTTTCTTTTGTGTGTACTTGCTTGAACAAAAATCAACTCCCATCAAAACCTATTATATTGCTAATGCCTTTAAAGAATCCAAGCTAATGCTAGTTAGGAACCATAAAAAAAAAGTTTTCCTCTGGGACAATAAATTCTGGTTAAACCCAACTAATTGAAATTGAATTAACTTAAGTTGGTGTTCACCGAACAACCCGTTAATGATGGGCTAAGGAAAATCAGCATAGAATTCAACATATGTCGTAGCTAGTGAAATATCATATCCTCAAGTCCTAACCTAAACAGTGTTGGCTCTATCTCTGGGCCTCTCTTACCTCAAAAGTTAGCTCCTTCCCTCACAATTATGAACCCACCACCTGCCCCTTCCACAACCAATGAGGGATTAGGACTTAGAAAACCCTAATTGACTGGCGAAACCCTAATTGACTGGCGAAACCCTAATTAGATCCCCATCTAATCTAATCTTAATGA
Organism: Eschscholzia californica; assembly: GCF_041429995.1. Taxonomy (NCBI): domain Eukaryota; kingdom Viridiplantae; phylum Streptophyta; class Magnoliopsida; order Ranunculales; family Papaveraceae; genus Eschscholzia; species Eschscholzia californica. The sequence goes on along the minus strand of NW_028238309.1, from coordinate 46,082,137 downwards.
TCAAAATAAAAACTTGAAATTGGAGATTAAACAGAATCAACTTCATAATAATCAAATTCTAAGATAATCCGATTTCTTCCAAAGATCACATTGACTAATCCACCAAAAAAAAATTATATTGACCAACATCAAAAGAAGAAGATGACATCACCAACCAAATCAGAAGAAAACAAGAGAAAAACACGGGATAGTTATAAACATTCAAACAATCAGAGTCAAATTTCTTCCAATAATTTCAAGCAAAACTAAAACCAGTAAAAAAGCAATTTTGATCTCAAAAAAGACAAATTTTCAATATCGATCGATATAAAACCTAACTAGCAGGTGGATTATAATCCTGAAAATCAGGGAATGGGGATACAAATTAGTGTATGCAAGTAGAGATCAAGTTTTGGTACTAAATTTGAAAAAAAAAGAGATTAGTCAAAGTACCTAAAGGAGTAGGTTTGATCTGATGATGATCATCATCTCGTTTCTTCTTTCTTTCTTTTTGACTTGAACTTCCAGAGCAAGGAAACCAACCCATGGTTTCCCCTCTGACCTCTAGAGAGAGAAAAACAATAGACTACTAGTTTATTGAAATACCAAACAACACACAGTAGGAGCTGGGAAGAGAGAGAAAGAGAGCTCCAAGTTTTGGGTAAAGATGGAGGACATTTAATGTGTCCACCTAATTAACTTGGAACATAGTCTTTTCAATTTTCGACAATGTTGCCTTTTAGTGTTATCAAAAAAAAAAAAAAAAAAAAAAAGAGTTAATTCCTATATGGCCCCCTACTTTGTGACCAGCTTCCTTTATGACCCCCAAATTTTTGTAAATTCAAATATGGCTCCCTACCTCACTTCCCTTTGTAGTAGTAGTAGGAACATTCTCAAAGAACGAATGGTCGGACATTATGAAGAAGTATTACCAAAGGTTTGGACTGAAGCACGATAAAAAGGCATTTAAAAATAAGATGAATAGTTTGAAGGAAAGATACAAAGACCATAAGAAACTTGTTGACGGAAATACTGGATTGGGTTGGGATCCGGTATTGTGTACCGTCAGTGCAACAAATGAATGGTGGGACAACTATGTTAAGGTAAATTTAATTTTTCATAGACTATAACCGTATCTTTATCATAAAGTATCATATAAATCATTTGAAACCACTTTTTTTTATATAACAGACGCATCCATGGGCGGGTAGATTTCGGAGACATGGTTGTCCTAAGTATAGCAAGCTAGCTATTGTATTTGGAGATACTGTCGCAGATGGGCGTCTCAGAGGATCACATCATAGAGATTTTGACTCTTCTGATGATGAAATCAGCCCAACTCGGCATCGATCTCGTAGTCCTAATGGTAGTAATGAAAGAGATCAAGGCAGTCCAAATGAACATATAAGAAATGAGACAGTAGAAGAAAACATTGATTTAGTCCAACCCACTTCTCATGCTAGTAATGGTGTAGCTCGACGAGGAAGAAGAGACAATAGAGTGTCTGAAGTAAATGAAACATTAAAAATATTAGCTGAGACATCTAAAAGTAGAATTGAAGAAAGAAACAAATTTACGATGACAAAGTGTATTGAAATATTAGATGCCATGGGAGAAATGATCCACAATGATACATATATTAATGCTTTAAAAGTACTAAAAGAGAAGGAATGGCGAGAGGCTTTTATCCGCATGCCAAACCACCGGAGGATGGCTTGGATCAATTCTATTGAAAACGGACACATTTAGATGCATTTTTATTATTATATGTATTTCTTTTCGTATTATGACATTTATGTTTGGTTTCGAAATTAGATGTTTGTTTCTTTTAATATTTTTGTTATGTTTCAAATACGATGTTTTATTTAAATATCCTTCTGGAAAGTAATTTTTGTTGTTTCATAACATTGTAATTTTATTGGTTTACAGGTTTGAAGTTTTTGAAATGAGTTCAGATAGTGAAACAAGTACTGATAGAGAAGACCATATTAATGACTTATTAACAATACATTTTCTCGAACAGTATAACTTTAGGTACTTACTGAGACAACCATATAGGAATGATTCGCTCACTGGAAGACAGTATGTTTATAATGTACTAAATGGGCATGTCGATCGGTGTCCAGATATGTTTCGTTTGAAGGCATATGTATTGTATGACTTGTGTGATGCACTTAAAGACCGTGGACTCTTAAGAGATACTCGATATGTTAGTGTTGAAGAACAATTGTGTATATTTTTATACACGATTGGACATAATGAATGTAACCGAAATGTTGCAGATAGGTTTCAACACTCACAAGAAACGATATCTCGTCACTTTAAAAATGTGCTTAAAGCTATTTGTAAATTTTCCAAGCATGTCATCGTTCCTCCTGACTTCCAAACTGTGCACCCTTACATTAAGAGCAAAGGAGACAAATATTGGCCTTGGTTTCAGGTAATATTATTATCAGACTTTATATGTAACTTTATGAGTTTTTATTATTTCAACTATGCAACCTGATTAATTTCCAGAATTGCGTTGGTGCAATCGATGGGACACACGTGAGTGCTTCTGTACCAGCCGGTAAAGCACAAATACCTTACCGTGGAAGAAAAACTTTACCTACTCAAAATGTCATGTGTGCATGCGATTTCGACATGTGTTTTACGTTTGTTGTTGCTGGGTGGGAAGGCACAGCAAATGATTCAAGGGTGTTCACGGAGACAATTACTGATGAACAAATGAAGTTTCCCCATCCTCCAGAAGGTAATTTTATTTATCACAAACTACTTTTTATTATATAATTTGTATTTTTAATTTTTAACTTTTAATTTATTAACAGGGAAATACTACTTGGTTGACTCGGGTTATTCTAACGTAAACGGTTTTTTAGCGCCTTACAAGGGAGAAAGATATCATCTTAACGATTACAGAGGAAGTAGTAGAGCGCCGCGTTCTGGTAGAGAGCAGTTCAACTATGCACATTCATCATTGCGCAATGTGATTGAAAGATGCTTTGGAGTATTGAAAGCTCGATTCCCAATTTTAAAGATGATGCCACGGTTTAGTCTCTGAAAGCAGAGGAACATCGTAATAGCAGCGTGTGCACTACATAATTTTATAAGAAAACATGCGTTGAACGACGATATGTTCAGGATTTATGAAAGTGAGAACTTTATTGTTTCTGAAGAAAGTGGGGAAAACGAAGCTCAAAATTCGAGGCCTTTCGGAGCAACTCAAGAAGCGCGGAGAGAAATGTGTGTTACTAGAGATATGATACGTCACAATATGGCTGCACATTGTCGATTACCTTTATAGATAGAACTATATTTACATGGTTTTAAATGTTTATAATTTGAAAGTGAATTATATATCGAGTAACTATATTTTTTATTGTTCTCCGCAAAAAGAGTTGATTGTTCTGCATTTATTTATTTATTAAATATTTCTTTTTTTTATAGAAAAAACATGTGTCACTACTTTATTATTTACAATTATGTTTCGTTTTCATTGTTTATAAAAAAAATTGACTTGTATATATTAGGAGTGAGAATTATGTCTCATTATAATCTGAATTTATTTTACATAAAATAAACGATGATAAGAAGAATAAAGTAAATTGTGAGAAAATTACGCCAAAAATATAAAAGTTGTTGCCAAACTGACTTTTTGACTTATAAGTAAGTGTTTTGCCAAACTAACTTTTGACTTTTTTAAAGTAAAATAACTTCTACTACAAGTTAAAGTACTTTTACTTTTTGTTGCCAAACGACCTCTTAGAGTAGCTTTAGTGATTTGTATTTAGTGATTGATTTTCTCAAACCAAAAAAAATCTGAATGGTCTCAGGCAGACCTTGGCCTAAAACCTGTCCGAGAACGATAGGAATTAACAGTCAGTCAACTTCATGTCTTGAAAAGTAAAAGCACCATTGACAATAACAAGTTAATCCAAAGATGCTAAGATAAAACAAAGAAATTGCTAAGAAGGTAAAGAAATGCATGGTAGTAAAAACAAATTAAATAAAATCACAATACATTAAAGATTGAGTTCTTATTTAGTTCTTACACCACCACATCAATAAGATCTTTAGGTCCTTCATCCAACTAAATGACTAACAATAGCCAATTTCTTACCCATACATCCATACTAATACTAATAATAATAACAACAACAATAATAATATTGTTACCTGGGACCAACTTCATACCCTCTCTTTCTTCTTCCACAGCAAAACATAAGAAAAATCTAAAAAGCTCCTTCATACAACCAATTCACAGATAGTGCTCTAATCTCATTTACACAACATATGTACTAACCCCAAACACGCTTGGCTAGGGTTAGCTTTTTCCGTCATGGATTTTGTCTTCATATACTATCTGTCTCACAAATTGGCCACGAACTCTAGGTCGCTGCTCGGCTAGTTTCTTCCTACTCTGGTACCGAACCTAATCCCGGGAAAAAGAAAACAAAAAGAAAAAAAAATGATGATTCTATGTTATTGGCTTCTTCAGCAAAAAAATTACAGCAAAAAAATAGATGCAGTAGTTGAGACAGGTTGCTTACCTTTTTCTCGAAGCATCTCTCTTTTCTCTTCAGACGGAATTTGTTCAAGGCAGCTTCTCTCTGAGCAAGCCGAGTTGGTTCCATCCCACTCCCGCTCCCACTTCCACTTCCTGTACATGCACCATTTGCTTCACTCTTCCCGTTATCACTTTCTATATTTATTCCACCATTGTTTGCAGCTTTGCTGCTTCCGTTTTGCACATTACTCCCATGGTTACTACCGGACACGCTCCCATTCAAGCTGTAATTTCCACCATTTCCTTCAACGGATCCAAATACATTTGAAGACCCAATCTTTGCAGATGTTTTTGCGCTGTCCGGTGATATATCATCATTTCCTGGTGGTGGCAGTTGCTTTTGCTTGTCCTGTACGTGGTGGTGATGGTGGTGATAGTGGTGGTGGTGGTGTTGGACTTGGACTTGTCGTTGGCCCCCTCTTGCTTGTGATACCGTCGTGGTTACTACAACATTATCAGTCTTCGAGGGCATGACTTGTAGAGGTGGACATATACGGCCATTATCGAATGCTTGGAAAGCTGATGGGTGTAGACATCTAGGTATGGAGGTAGATGCTAATTTTTCGTTCGGAGCCACCGGTTTAGCAGAAATGATTTTAGTGGTGGAGCCCGTATCGTTGTTGCTACTCCCGTTTGACTGCTCATTGTACATTGATTCTGCTTTCATTGCATCAGAGCTATTATCAAGTGGTGAGCAACTGCCGACGTTTCCAGTCGGAGCCTGGACAGTAGTAGAAACAGTATTGTACCTGCAAATTATACAGATATTTAAATACCGTAGCATATTTCAGTACTACTAACATACCACAATAGATGGATACACTATGTGGCATGTACATGCCAGCTTATTCGCCATGTGAGACATATGGTATATTTTATTTTATTTTAATTTGTCAATCTACTTTGAGTTGCTTAATATTTTCCTAGTACCTTGAGAAAGCTGAAAGATCTGAACGTCTCAACACATTGCGCTCATCACGAGCACCATTCCCAACATCTCCAGTTCCTCTTAGCCTCTTCAAACTTAGCTCAAGGGACGGTAATTCTTTATTATCAGAAGTAGTTTTGTCTTTGATTTCTGAGGCAGTGGAATGGCCATTTGGAGCCTCAGAGAAGCTAGTTTCTACTGGAAGATCAACACAATTGCTGATCATAGTTATGTTATCTGTAGTAGCTGGGGTTTCCAATTCACTAAATGGAATCCCTTTGTTGAGTTCCACAGCTCTGTTTGATCTCAACGAGTCTAATTCGGGCAATTTATCCTGATTCGTGACAGTTAAGTTAGTATTGACCTTCTCATTTGCATTTTCATTCTGCAGGTTTGAATTTCCTGGTACTCCAATATCCAAATCCTTGCCCATTTGAAAATTTTCTGAGAAATGAAATATAAAGCAGAATTTAAGGGCATGTGATAATCAAAATTTGCAAATGATAAATTCAAAACACGCAGGTAGGACTTGCTCAAAGAAGAGGAGTAACCATAATAATGCAGAGATACTATCATGGCATACCATTAGATTCTTCGTCCTGCTCCTGCCTTGTTTCTTTTGTCATCTTAGGGACCCACTCTCTATCCAAAACTCCGTGTTTAGTAAGGATAGCCTGTCCACATGTGCTATCTGGCGGGTCTAATTTTTGCCACGAAGGCAATGGCTGGGGGCTGTCAACTTCCACTGCCCTTTTTGTCCAGGAGCTCTGAAAATTAGGGTATGATCAGTATCTATCAACATTTTTTTAAAGCAATTTTATAATGACCTTCCAGTTTGTTTAATTGGATTTATTTTCGAACTAAGCTCAGTCTTAATGTAGAAGAGCCAGTTTTTAAACAATGTTTCAGGGCATGTGTTTCACCCACCGATACAACATTCATTTACATGTCTAGAAAGTATGAAACTTTGAAGTATAAACAATTACTAAGAGAAGACATAATGAATTGTCACACATATCACAATGCTCACAAAGATCTTCATGCCCTTCCAAACTATTCTGGGGAACTATTACATGCCAATTTTAAAGTCTCATTGTCAACAATGTTAAGGCAATTAACGCCCTTGCATTTCGGGTTTCGGTAACAAAGAGACATCTGTTCACTGACCTAGAAGGTACATAATAGCAATTAATGGTTAATGTCACCACCAATGACAGCAATAACCATGTCAGACCTCGAGGTGAAGAATTCACTTCCATACATATGCGCAGTAGCAAACATAAATCTTGTTTTTCAAGTTTTAATATATGTCAAACAATACTAGAATTAGATAACTAAAAGCAATCACAAGAAAATATATTCATGGTTGGTAGATCTAACAAACTATTAGACAAATACAACTACGACTTAGAGTAGTTAACAGGAAAGGTAAGGGCATACTACATTTTTAATTCCAAAATGCTTTATAGCTATACCTGAGTGCCACTTCCATTGTCACTTCCATCTCTGTTACCTAATCCAATACTCCCATTGCCATCCTCATTGTTGCTACCAGTATTGTTATCGGACCCTTCAGCACTCAATGATTTTGCAGGTTTTTGAGCCTGTATACCACTTTCACTCCCACTACCACTAGACTGAAAAATGATGATAAGTTAATTCAAGTTAGAAGAGAAGAAATAAAGAGCAGCTTTAGACCCGTAATCAACAGATCAATCAAGAAACAAAAGGAGCATATTAGAAGGACGATAAACAAAAAAGTGCTATAGGAATCAGATAGGAACATCAGTTCTAAAACTTGATATCAATCTTACGAATGACCAGTGTACTAGTACGTCTGAAGGAGTTATTTTAGCCAGGCATGCCCATTCATCTGCCTATAGCACTATTGTCAAAGACCAAATATCTGCAGTTCTTTCATGATTACAGTCTCATATCTCAAGTGAAAACGATATAGCAACTCACGCTGTGGCATCTCCTCCAAACATGCTGCCAAAGGTTTTTAAGCTCATTCTTTCGAATTGGCTTCACTAGAAAGTCAACTGCACCCTTTGACAAACACTTAAAGACAATACCCATTGAATCATGGGATGACATCACTGCAGCAAAAAACTCATCAGGTGGAGCAGTTAAATGTATCACATAGTCCCAGTCTTTAAAAAAACATATTCACATACATTGTGAGAGAAGGGCCTTACTTCTGCAATACAAAGGTATGGAACTTGTATAAGAAAGATACTTACTAATGACAGGAATATTCTTGCAAGTTTTGTGGTTCATTATCTTGCCTAGAAGTCCAATGCCAGACAGGCAAGGCATGACTACCTCAGTTAAGATGAGATCGATGTGATTAGTTAGGTCTTGTAGAATTCTCCAAGCTTCCACACCATTTGCAGCACCAGTAACTGCAGAGACCACTAAAAACTAAGAGAATAGAAAAAGAGACAAAGAACATATAAAAATAAGAAACTATGTATGCTCATGTATTCAACGGGTTATAATTTCGAGAAACTGAAACAATGATTATCGAAAAGAAATTGCAGTTAAACTAGCTCCAAGTCCAACACTACCCGATAAAGAATCACTTGCTTTAAAAGAGAAACTAAATTTTAGTTTATAAATGTAAGTTATCGTAAGAATACACTTCAAATTTTCTTTTAGTTAGACCCATTATTAAGGAATGACATTTCAGAACCAACCAATGGAAACCGGCTGATTTGGAGCTCCTTCCTTTTCCTTCCTGGTTTTGTTCGTCCACAGTTACACTCAGAAACAAAAAAATGAAATAATATTATGACGCTAACTAGTAGAGGAGTACGCGAGTTGGGGCTTTGGTCATGCAAGGCCATGGCAGAGCATGACGAGGACTTGACCAAGCATTCATAGCCTCACCTGAGCAAGGGAAGTCCTTTGCCGAGCATGGAAAGGCATTTGCCTATAAAGCAAAACGTTGCCAAGCATGGCAAGGCCATGGTCAGGGTTGGCAAGGGCGTCGCCAATCATGGCAAGTGCTGGGTCGAGCATGGTAAGATTTTTTTTTTTAACTCCGAGCGATTCTAGAGATTAACGATTTCCTGAAACAATTCAGACTGTAATCTAAGCATTTAAAAAAAATTATAGAAAGTCATTATATTCTTAATTTTGTTTCTATAGAAGTTAGTCCAATTTTCAAAATCTTCTTGACTTTTACTTGAATCAGTAGACCTTCTGCCTTAGTTCTTTGTTTTTACGACTTTATCTATAAATCGTTCTTAATTGATGCCTTATTATGTAAGAAACTCCTCTTTCCCATATTCATGCAAATAGACCACAAAAGTAAACTATTGTGACTTAGTATTAAGCAAGAGTTAAACATAAATTATAGTTCTCAACAATAATCTCTCAATCACTGATTCATTATCAAGAAGTAAGATTTTGATTAAGAATTCAAAGAATTCGTTATTTCCAACAAAAGAACACTCCAACCTTGCAAACCCCCACTGTTCTAATAATTCTTTGTCTTCTTAGTAAATCTTTAAGCTTAGATGACTTCACACTACCAGTTTGAAATAAATCCATAACTAACATAATATCCTCAACAGAGATAATGGTAGCCCCTAGACCAAATATAGTTAATACATAAGTTACAAACTCATAATTATTTAGACAAGCTTACACACATGTAGAAATTTTCCCGATGTTTAGTTAATCTTTTAATTCTTTTCTTGTTAAGTGCTTTGAGTCTATGGTTATCAATCTAAGGGAACAAAGGTAACAAGATAAATAGCTTACCCTGATAAGGAAAAAGGGAAAGAAAAAGATAACATGTTGAACCAAGTCATCTCATAAAAAGTGGAAGCAATTTGTCACGACTCATTAAATTCGTTACGCTGTATAAGAAGCAATATCATTGTTTCACTAAATACGACTGTTTAGTGACTATTAAGGATGAATAACCTGTACATATTGAAATAGGAACCACCTTGCCTGACAGAGTATATTTCTATTCTACGAAAATAAGAAAATCTGTTTGGATCACATAAAGATTATATGGAGTATTACTATATTTTCAAAAGGGAGCATGAGTAGATGTTAAGGTCTTAACCGACCTTGCCTAAATTAATACGTTGTTGCTTGTATGCTTATCTTCTGCTTGTTATTTGTTGTCATGTTAGTGACCCTGTTGACGCATGAGTCATCCTGATCTATACTAGGAACCAACTTAATTTAACCAATTACTAAATCCGTCCATATATTTGGTGTGTCAGGTCCTAAACTATACATACCTAAAATTTGGTATAGCAAAACATAGAACAAATAGACTCTAATAGTTGATGTTTATCATAGCCACTATCATGGAGGAGCTTCTACACGATCACACAAACCCACATAGGACATAAATATAAAAAGCAAAAACATAGACATATAAGAACCACCAAAAATGACACTTTTTCGTGGTAGGAAGTCGGCTAAGCTAAAGCCATATGTTTTCTTGGTGAGGGACAAAAAGTTCTACACTTTTTTGGGACGAACATTTGGAAGTTCGCAACCACCGTAAATTGTACTTGGTGCTATCTATCTAGATGCAGCCAGCTTAAACCAATTTGCAGCTAACCCCCATGAATTTGAAAAAATAGTATATGGATCTTTTGCAATTCTTTTCAAACCACAAATATTCATATCCTGCTTTGCCAAATTGGGTCTAACATGTATACAGTCATATGTTGAACTTAAACAAAATCAAAGTATAATTCAAGTAAAACAATGAATATTAGCAAATATTCATATCATAATAAGCAGGGACTTGGTAACAAGAGCAAAGACTCGTACGCCCCTCTGCAGAACTAATTTTCTTTTTCCCCTAAATTAAATATCAACTGCAAATTTCATTATCTAAAAGCATTCTTCAAGCTACGAACCTTCATAACTACAATTACGTAGCAGTGCGCTGACTACATGGCGCGTTGAGTCATCATTTTCGACCAGTAGAACCTTAAGTGACCTAAGAGGTAGAAACCTCTCCCAACAAACTGCTGGCCCAGGAGGCTGAGGTTGGTGATGAGGTTTCAGCATAGCGTCCTGATTTCCGGTGGTCCTTTCACGTTCATTATGAATAGCTTCTCCGACCACATTAATTTTCGACTCTTGTTCCTCTGATGAACCCTTCCTTTCACCCCCGACTCCATCCCTAACATCCTTATGTTCATACCGCTTACGAAAATTTGACTCTTTCTTCCCAGTACCATCAATATTCACCGTAACACTCCCCATCAACCAAAATTTGAACTTGTAACCAACGAAATTAAAATCTCACCAAAAACCAACGAAATTAATCTGCACAACGAAAATCACTAGAAACGTTATAACTCTAAACATCAATTCAAACCAACATACCATACTTCAAACCCTAAAATCAACTAATAACATATAGATTTCAACTATAGATATCTACTAAAACGATGAAATCAATCAATATAAGAAACAAACACCTTTATTAATACATCAAAACATTAACAGTTTCAACAACTTCATCTCTAAACAATTGAAATCACAACTAAACATGAAATAACCACACAAAAAGAAGTCAAAAAAACAATTGTTAAGACTAAATTAGGTTTAAAATTATACCTCTTTAGTTCCATGAATGGAACATGAAATAGGCATAGTTAGGTCAGATTAAGCCATAATAATAGAAGAATTGCACAAAGATCCAGATCAGAACCGTAAGATAATATGAACTCTGAAGAGTAATTTTAGGTTTTCATTTTGTGCTGAAATGAATTCTAGAGAGAGAAAGAGTTTTAATTTGGTTTGAAGAAAGAAAACAGTGAAATCCCTAAAGATATTCACGTAGATTGAAGAGATAATATAGGGAAGGGGGAAGAGTTGATGATGTGGACAAAATGGAGGTCTCAGAGAGTTCAAATCCACGTAGGATGAAAGATTAGCTGATGTGGAGGAAATCTAGCTATGATTGAGCTGAGTTGGACAAAATCTAAAGCAGCTTGGTCAAGCGTTGGTTCAAGATCTCAATTGATTTACTAAATCGTGGATTGATTACGTGGCACCAGCCGCGGTTGAGTTAAAGGTTTTGTTAAAATATAATTGTCCCCCCGAATCTCGTATATATTTACTCTAAAATAAAACCCTAATTCGTAACTGGGGACGGTGGATGTCGTTGTCTGATTGGCCCACTTTTGGTTTGTTAAAGGCTTTTTGCCAACGAAATTATAATTATACCCCTATAATTTATTTTAAAGAAAATATGGGTGGAAGGTCCAAAATATAAACACTAATAGCATAATGAGTCCACTCCAAATAGGCAAAAAAAAAAAAAAAAAAAAAAAAAATTATTTATTTTATAATATGCTTGTTAGAAATATAATCCAATATAGTCCCACATTGTTCAATTGCTTTAACTTTTCTCTTGTACTACTCCTTATAATGATCTTATAAGGGTTAAATTATAAATAAGAACTTAGTAAAGATGTCACCTTATATGATGTAATAAAGATGGCGACTTAATATTACGTATAAAAACAGGTTTAATTTCTCTAATCTCATTATTTCTTTCCTATTTCTCTTCTATTCTATCTCTCTTCTTTTCTTCTCTTCTTTCTCTATTTCATTTCTCTATATGCTCTCTCGCTTTCTTCTATCTATACGTTTTCTCTTCCTTTTCTCTCTCTATCTTCTATGCATCTTCTTTGTACCTATACATATTCATTATTTTCAACGGTCCACTACAGGTAATTCTTCTCTTTCTTAATGAAATTCGTTTATTTATAATAATTACTTTTAGAATACAGGAAATTAGGCTGACAAGGCCCAATTCAAGCTTTGTTTAGTTAAAAAGCCAAATTATATTTTTTTTGTGTTAAAAACCAAAATTTTGTATTTTTTTTTTGTTAAAGACCTAATATTTTTATGTTGTTTGGTTAAAACTCCAATATTTTTTACAAAAGTGTCGCAAGGTGTTGCAAGACGTTGCATAGCTATTGCAAGGCGTTGCAAAGTTATTGTAAGGTGTTGCAAGGGGCTCCAAAATTCTTGAAAAACAGTTGTAAAGTTGTCGCAAAGTGTTGCAAAGTTGTTGCAAAGTGTTGCAAGTTAAAAAAGTACTCAGGGAGCTGAAGACTAAAAAAATTCACTGATCCTTTTAACCAAAATTCAATTTTTTTTATAGAGTTTTGACTAAGTTTTCCATTAGAATATACATTATACACACTATTTCTAAATTATATTTGACATTATATATATTGTATTATATGGATCATATTGCACATTATTTTATATCTTATAAACATTATTTTTCATAGAGATTATTTGAATACAAGTTAAATTGGCGGGTCACAATAACAATATTATTTGCAACATTTAATCGACTGAACTCAAAAAGTTATATTGAAATGACGAAGTTGATGTGTAGTAGTACGTAGTTAAAGAATAGTGTAGCAGAAAATTGACCAAAAATTGTATATTTCTCTGCAAACCAAACACCAAATCAGAAATCGTATTTCTAATCCCCATAAAACTAAACATTAGATCAAAATATCCATATTCCCAAGAATCACTCTATAGACATACGATTTTGTACGATTTTTGGTAATTACATTCCATTCCGCGCCAAACATCACCTTAAACTCTTTAGATTGGATTATACAATTTTTTTGTCTATGTTTGGAATTTGGACAACTAGAAAAGTTGTGGGGACTTTAACTTAGTACTTTAATTTTTTTTTGTCTATATTTGGTAATTACATTCGATTCCCATGATCATCCCACAATATTCTTTAAGGTGTAATTCAATAAAAAAAATCACCTAGAAACTAGGGGTGGGAATCGGTCGTGCTCGGACGCCTCGGACGCCCGCGGGCAGTTTTCCTTCGGTCTCGGACTGATCGGACTCACATACTTTAAATCCGTTGAAGATCTTCAAGCGGATCGGGCTGTTTATTCTTCCTTTCTGTTTTTTTTTTCTTGTGACTTCAAATTGGCAGACATATTCCTTTCCTCCTTATTTTAGGTAGTTAATATGTTGAGAAAAACTCAGTTACTTTTTTATGGGTAGAATTCTAATTATTTTTTCAACTAATCTCCTCTTCTAAGGCTTGATTCAAACTTTCTTCATTTTTATAAACTAAAGCTAATAAGCTCTTCTTCATCTTCATGAATCTTGTTTTTTATCTTCGTAAAATTTCATAAAATATATCTTCCTGTATAAATTATGTTAAATAGTTATTATGCATATTTCTCTTTTGATATATCCGTAACCGTTGCTTCAGAGGAAAGAAGTTTTTCAAAGTTGAAGTTGATTAAGTCTTATCTTCGGTCTACAATGTCAGAAGAAAGGTTAAATGGGTTGGCCATTTTGTCTATTGAGAAAGATATAACCGACACACTTGATTATTCAACAATTATTAGTGATTTTGCATCTAAAAATGTAAGAAAACAATGTTCAATTGATTGTAATTATCATCACTTTTTTGTTACATAATATAATTAAATATTTTCGCTACTTATTAATTTTTGCAATTAAATTTTACAATTTCCTATAATTAACAAGGCCACATTTTGTAACTTCGCTTCGGGCCACCAGAAACTCAGGGCCGACCCTGTATATAGTGTGAAGCTATTATACTATTGAGCTAGGTTTAAATTACTATCATATCTTTTGGCACTTGGGCTAAGTTCTTGCATAATTTTCTTACTTAGTCGAATCCAAAACGTGGTTTTCTTTGTTTTCTGTTTCTGAAATGATAAAAAGAAACTAAACAAAAGAACAGATAAAAAAAATTAAATAGATTGTTAAACTAAATTTTCAATATTTTGATTTATAAGAAGTATCTTACCAAACTAATTTTATTTTAATTTCGACTTTTAAAAAGTTTAACTTAAAAAAATACTTTAATTTTTGTTCATTTATATAGCTTTACAAATAGAGAGTTATGTAATACTGTATGTTATTTACAAGACATTATCTCCGTGGCACAACCTCCTCTTTCAACAAGTCAACATTCAAAAGAGTCAAAACTTTAGAAATCCCACTCACTAAAACTAAATAAATAATGTTATTTAGATGGAGGCCGAAGACTTTTAGAAAGACCACTCACTAAAAAAATAATGTTATTACAAGGAGAGTTAATTCAAAATATCTCCTTAATACTATGGATTAGAACAATATATGTAAGTACAGATATCTTATATTCTATACAAAAGAAACAAATGAATAAAAAAGAAGTCACATAAATGAACAAGTCATACAAGTTGGTGTTTTCTTTGATTGTTTAATTCTGATCATTCCACTTCTTACAAGTTGGTGAATTCTCCCAAAAATGAACAAGTCATACAACAAGTCACATAAGAATTTCTGCAGATCTTCCGATCATAATGAATATCCTTTCACATGGAGCTCTCTAAATTGGCATCCAAAATGAAATAATAACTCCGGACCTCCTTTATCCTGGGAGCATAAGCCTCATTAATAGAACTCCATTAAGAGAAAAAGAGAGGAAGAAGAAGAACGGAGAAAGTCATGTACCTACTTTCTTGATGAACCTCATGGAGATCAAAGATATACCCATGGCCCATGGGATTATTTTGAATATCTACAAATTAATAACTTTTGAAATTTCCTAAAATCTCATGACAATTTGGTAAAATGCTAGCAAACAAACTAAAAGGAGAAGACCTCAAGAATATATTTGTGGGTATTTCTTAATAAGCCTCTATAAATATTTTTAGCAAACAATGGCCTACGGTTCCATGAAATCCCATAAACTTTCAGAAATTACAAACAGGTACATCATTTAGAGATACTTTTTTTTGAGAGACTTCTCCAATGGGATACTAAAAAACACTCTAAACTTATATTTTGAGTATAAATTTAATCGAATTGCTGAAGTGTTGCACTCGAGATGCTCCAACAAGCTAAATTTCATTTTGGTTGGCTTTTTTTTTTTTTTTACTAAAAATGTGGGTTATTTAGATATTGATGTCCAATTATTTAGCGATATTACGAATAAATCACAAAATAAAAATATTTCTGAATTTGACCCTCATTCTCGATTTCTGCATCAATTATCAGTTAGAGGTTTGTTTGTCAGTTTTTTTTTGAGAAATCGACTACGATCTCGTTACAAGGCATTGATACATCATGAAGATGTGATGATCAACTACCTAATTTAAACTGAAGGAGGACTAAAGGCTAACAATATGGAAGAGGCCTAAAGCCCGATAAATTTATTACAATATTTACTTTATATATTGTCTAAATTACATGTGATAAATCTAGAAGACAAACTGCTTCCATCGAGACTGGGTTTCATGACCTCATGGACTTAAGAGGGGTGTCCAACCGTTACACCAAAGGGTGGTGGACTGTTTGTTTGTCAGTTGCATGTGTGAGTTTTGACAAAAATACCCTTCATGATATATTTAGGGGTATTTATACATTGACCCACGACTATTTAGCAATATTAAGACTACACTCCCAAAACAGAAATGTGTCTAGCATTGGCCCTCCTGTTTTTATTTTTTTGTCGAATATTAAGTAAGTAGTTCGCATGCCAACTCAACTAACTGAACATAATTTCGAGAGAAAAACACTTCCAACTAAGTATTCACATAACTAAGATGGTGTTTTTTTCTTCTCATTGTGTGAATCTGAATCGTCTGACTAAAATGGACCAAAATCAACCCAAATCAGATGAGCCAAACAATAATAAACGCTCCGTAATATGTGGCTCGAGTCAGATTTAGTTCCGACTTGGGAAGAAAACGAACACTACTTCAAAATTCACATATAAAGGAAAATTAAATCTTATGATCACAAATATCAGTTAACTCGGCCTCACAAACAAATACCAAATATTCAATAAGAATGGAATATCAAAATCATGTTTGATTAACTTCTCAAATTCTGTTTACGAGAAAATGCATTTTGCGCACGAGAAGATTTAACTTTACACTTTTAGTGTAATTGTACATCATTGTATTTACTTTAATAGTCAAAGGGTATATCTGTACATTTTATATGAATTACTTTTCTATAAATATATCAATACCCTAACATTTAAGTACCTTGAGCCCTCAATTCTCTACATGATATCAAGAGCCAAAACCTATCTACTGAGGTCGAATACCGGGTTCTGGCCCACACTACAACAGAAGTAATTTGGATAAAGAATCTGTTACTTGAATTAAGGTTCTCAACATCTCAATCTCCCATTATCTACTGTGACAATATAAGCACCACCTATCTCACAGTGAATCCCATTCTTCATTCTCACACGGAGTATGCGGCAATTGATTTTCATTTTGTGCGAGAACAAGTAAAGAATGGAAATCTTAAGGTTCATTTCTTATCCGGCGATGTTCAATTGACTGACATACTCACAAAAGGATTATCTTCAATTGTACATCATTGTATTTACTTTAATATTTAAAGGATATATCTGTACATTGTACATGAATTACTTTTCTATAAATATATCAATACCCTAACTTATAGGGTATCTTGAGCCTTCAATTCTCTACATATACTTCTCAAATTGCATAATTTATAAAGAAATTGATTGGTCCATGAATACAAAGGTTATCCAAAAGTTAGAAATATTCAGAAAAATAGGTTACTTGAAATCCGAGATGGGATTGACAACCCATGTTAGGTGGCATTGAGTTTCTATCACCCAATAAACTAGTTCAAGAAGTAAGGTTTTTCTCATACTTATCGATTCACAACATGCCCTTTCCATAACGAACGCGGGATTATCCCAACAAAATGAAGTCAATCGGTCAAACTTCCTATATGCGTGACATGTTTTGATGCGGAGTTTTCTTCTATGGTGATGTAGTAAGATGTGAGCAAAGAGAATAAGGTTTTAGTGGCCACTAGGAGAGGTTCCAAAAATCATTTTCTTCTTTATAGAACCCTTTGCATCTTCTTCATTCTTCATCTTCTCTTATTGACCTTAATTTAAATTTAACATTCTCTCTTTTGATTCTTTAATGCTTTAGTTTTATGGTTGTAGGTGAAGATACCTTGCTTTTGCTCTTTTCACAGCTACCTCTTTTATCTAGAATATTTCCTTCTTTCTTTTTCCCTTTGATGCTTAATTTTGTTGTTTGGACATATGGGTCCCAATTATATACCAATACTATCCACTAATATTCACATACATCTTTACTATTTTTGTATGAACTTTGTTTGAATAATTACACAATGACACACACACACACATATATATATATATGTGTGTGTGTGTATGTATATGTATATATATATATATATATATTAATTTTTGTGAAGCTCATTTCTGCTTCATTCTAAAATGAATGTACTTTACAGGTATTTCAGGTCTACAAGTCAATAACTTTTCAAACAATTTTTATTTGTAGTATGTCCAGTTCAGATTCAAATATCATGCGATTAAGAATAAGTCATTTATTTGTAAATGTCAAGAGAGTTAAGTGTCAAGTTATTAGTCCGGAAGTGCTAGAATCACAAAAGATTTTGATAAAAGAAGTTACCCAGCTGATGTGACGGTTGTGATATTCATCTCTCAACGGTCCAAATTAAGTCTAAATTTCAAATTACAACCGCCACATCAGTTGGGTAACATCTTTTGTCAAGATCTTTTGTGATTTTAGCATTTCCCTATTAGTTATTGGCCGCATGTCGCACTAAGTTATGTTACGACCATAACTTATTATCATTTTCTAGCTCAGAATGTCTAATATGAAGGCAGACATATCTTTCCTTTTTTTTTTCGAGAGTTATGGTGGATATAAAATGTGGTACATGTTTATATATAATGCAATGTTTCTTCATCAAAAAAAAAAAAATAGAATAGAATATTCATATGATCAAATGGATATCTTGTCAGGGAGTCTACATCCATTTTCTATTATTTTGAAGACTTTGGAGGGTATTTGATCTTTTATACTCATTAAGTGCAGACCGACAATTTTAGATTAAGTGCAAAAAAGTAAGTTCCAACTTTAGAGCTTATATTTTTGCAGTTACTTTATAAGTGCTAAAATGGGCATTTTTACCCTTATCCTAATATAATAGTGACTAATATAATTATAACTAAAAACAGAATCTTAAACCATAGATAAATACGATTTTTTTTATCACTTTAGGGATGACTATTCCTCTTCTTCACTCATCCGTCACCTAGGCTTTTCTCTTAATTTTTTTTTTTCACCTCTCATCCTTCCTTAAGCGTGGAACCACCCAAATTCCATGATGCGACCGGTGGTGAAGTCGGAAGTGAGAGGGAGACTTTTTCGTTATAGGTAATGAAAGAAGTCAATAGTATACGATCAGGCAACAAACAAAAAGCAAATCTTCGACAAATTTTTTTTATAGTTAAGATATTCCATTGTAATTTTGACGTATAACAAGCTATCTCTTTAATTTTCTCATCAATATGATTCGAAGATCTTTCTCCTAACTAGATTCCCAAAAAATATTAAAATAAAAAAGGGAGATTTTGACCTTAACCCCCACTATTACATCAATATTAGGACTACACCCCCGTTTTTTAAAAACTTTTGATTTACACCCCCACATGGACGGAAAACAAAAAAACGGTGTTAAATTTGAAGTGTGCAAATAACACATGCGGATTTAGACAAAATTACCCTTCTCTACATAAACATCTCCAACTCAAGTCCATCTTCTTTTTCATCATCATCATCATCTTCTTCCTCTTCACCATCAATCACCACCATTACCGCCACCACTCCACCTTCACCACCACTCCACCTTCACCACCACTCCACCTTCATCCCATTACTAGTTAACCCATCACTATCAATCTCTTTATATTTGAAAAAGTGATTGATCCAAAATTGATTAAAATGGAAGAGAAAATAATTAGATGGTCCTCTATATTTGAAAAAGGAGGCAAAAGGCCATACTTTCAAGCTAAAGTAATCACAAAGAGTAGGTCCTCTGTATTTTAAGCCATTGAACAAATTAATACAGCTTCTTCATTTTTTATCTTAAATTTGATATACACAAACCATCTTTTCCGACCTATACAGCCGCCGCCATAATCTCTGTCTTCACAAACCACCATCACAACCATCTTCGCCACAATCTTCAACGTAATCACCATCACCATCACCATCTCTATCGTCATCATCAACCACCATATTTATCGTCATCACCTCCACCGTCGTCATCCACCATTGCAGTTGGAATGGTGTTCGTCAGTGTTGATACTGTTGAGTTTTCTTTAGATTGATGTTGTATCACTGATTTCTACAGGGTTCGATGTTTTTCTGAAAATCCATCTTTATTTCTCTCTCTTCTGTTAATACCCATGCTTTAGATTAGATTACATTAATCAAGAAATTAAATAATTATCTAAATGCTAGAAAACCCAATTAGTAAAATGAATTGAAAAGATGAAAATTACATAAAATCTCACCTTTTCCTTTCCTTCTTCTCCATGTTCTTCTCTTCTTCGAGAATTAGAACTCCTTTTGTTTTTATTTGAAGGAGATCTAAAAGCTCTTTCTACTCCAGTTATATATGAAATTGCTTCCTTCTTCCCCATTAAATGAGATCAAAATCAAACTAATTAGTTGCATTTACGAAGTCTAGCTCTTCTTGTAATTGTGAAGAGGAAAATTAGAGTGAGAAAGTAATGAATAGCCTTTATGAGTACAAAAATATAAGTTTTTCTTGCAATTTTAATCACAAGGAGATGGATGGTGATGGGTTAACGGGTTGATGGTGGGAAGGTGAAGTGGTGGTGGTGATAGAGGTGATTGGTGGTGAAGAGGAAGAAGATGATGAATTGATGATGATGATGATGAAGAAGATGATGGACTTGAGTTGGAGATATTAATATAGAGAAGGATAATTCTGTCCAAATTCGCATGTGTTATTCGCATGCTTCAAATTTAAAAGCGTTTTTTTGTTTTCCATCCACGTGGGGGTGTAAATCAAAAGTTTTTAAAAAACGGGGGTGTAGTCCTAATATTGATATAATAGTGGGGGTGAAGGTCAAAATCTCCCAATAAAAAATAAAGAGAGAGAGAAAGAGATGAAGAGACGGTGGTGTAGATTAGAATGAAACGATGGTGGAGACGATGAAGAGGAAGTGACCGTAATGGAAGAAAAGATAAAGATAGGGTTAATTCCGTTTTGGCCCCCGATTTGTGACCAACTCGCCGTTTTGGCCCCTATAAGTGTCCGGCAGTTCGTTTTGGCCCAAAAATATTTTCAACCTCCCAATCCTACCCCCATGACATATCTGTAATTTCTTTTTTTTCTTTTTCTTTGTCCACCTCATCTAACAATTACCACATCACCTCTGTCCACCTCACCCTACTTATCCGGCGAAAGGTTGCCGGCCGGAATAAAAAATTTCGGCCGACTACGTTTACAAAAAAAAATCCCTTTCTCTCTCTTCCTCTCCTTCTTCTTCTTCTTTCTCTCTCTACCAAGTCCGGCGAAGGGGAGGATCCCCTTCACAGGACTTGGTAGAGAGAGAGAGTAAAGAAGGAGAGGAAGAGAGAGAAAGGGATATATTTTTCTTTTTTGTAAAGGTGGCCGATCGGAATTTTTTATTCCAGCCGGCAACCTTTCGCGAGAGAAGAAGGGTGAGGTGGATAGAGGTGATGTGGTAATTGTTAGATGAGGTGGACAAAGAAAAAAAGAAATTACAGAAATGCCATGGGGGTAGAATTTGGAGGTTGAAAAAAATTTGGGGCCAATTAGGAAAATTTTTGGACCAAAATGAACTGCCTGACACTTATGGGGGCCAAAACGGCGAGTTGGTCACAAATCGAGGGCCAAAACGGAATTAACCCATAAAGATAAAGTTTTCTTTCTCATAACATGTTTACCATGACAAATCTGAAAAGGCATAGAAAAGACAATTTTGAATTCCAAAATACAAGTCACCAAAAAAATCTAAGAGAAGTAAAATATTGGGGATTATTTAGAAAATATTTCATCTCTACGAGGCCATTTTAATAAGTTGGTCGTTTTAAAGAGGTCAAAAATGAGTTAGCCTAGTCAATAAGAACCAATTTAAGCTCAACATAGCCTTAAGTTAAGTAGTAAAAATTCTAGGAAAAGAAGTGTTGTATATGGGACCCGATCGACCTTAACTATGTAATTCAAGCCTTAAACCACCTGAGATAGGGAGAAAATCTATTTGAGAAACCGAAATACATATATAATACACTGGCTAGTGCACTATCACACTAGCAAGCTGCATTAGGGTTTGGGGGCACGTGCCCCTACGTAGGCTCGCCATTAGATGCGACGTAAACTCTTTCTCCTTCATAATTTTCAATTGTTTGTGTTTTCGACCCAAAATATTCATAAACCTTACTTCTCATATACCTAAACTCGTGAGCTTTACGAACCAGTATAAAATGCTAATAATTAAACACTTTAAGGTCAAACAGACCATTACTTTACTCATTTTTATATCATTTACAATTAATAAAAAATAAAAAATCAAACAGTTACAAATAATGGGAAACAAATGGTATAATACTCACAATTTTTTTTTGAGAAATCGACTACGATCTACGTTAGTCGTTATGAGGCATTGATGCATTATCAAGATGTGATAAGCACGATAACCGTCTAAGTTACACAAATGATTAAAGAGGCCTGAAACCCGACAACAAAGAGGACTAAAGCCCGACAACAACTACTGTTTGGTAATTTGGTTTCCCTAACCCACCAAAGTTGATAAATATCAAATTTAGAGAAACTCCTAAATTTTGTAAGGCCAGCGCTTTGAGGAAAGCAAAATAGTTTTCGGGGTGTGAAGACTTGGTCAAAAATTGATCAATTTTGTTTGACAATTTTATTTTGTAAGTTGTTAGATGGAAATAAAAATAAAAATAAAAAACCCTCCACCTCACCTCACTCTCTCTCCACCTCACCTCTCTCTCTCTCCACCTCATCTTCTCTCTCCCCACCAATCTCTCTCTCTTCTCCGACTAGGTCGCCGGCTGGAAAATTTTCCGGCCGGCGACCATGAAAAACAAACAAACAAAAAAAATATTCACTCACTCTCTCTCTCTCTAGAAACTCCGGCGAAGGGGTTTCCCTTCGCCGGAGTTTCGGTCTGTGCTTCAACAGACCGATCTGGCCTGTTGAAGAACAGACCGGAACTGGTTTGTTCTTCAACAGACCGGAACTCCGGCGAAGGAAAACCCCCCTTCACCGGAGTTTCTAGAGAGAGAGTGAATTTTTTTTTTGTAGTCGCCGACTGGAAGAAGAGAGAGAGTGAGGTGAGGTGGAGAGAGAGTGAGGTGAGGTGGAGGGTTTTTCATTTTTATTTTTATTTTGAAACATATTCCCCATAAAATATGTTTCCCCGTAAACTTTTCACACTCCGAAAACTATTTAGCTTTCCCCAAAGTGTTGGCCTCTTGTGAACAGATTGAATTGATGAACAAATTTGTACATAATCGAAGACTCTTAAACCGCAACCACTTATAAAGAAACAAATTGCACAATTTAATAAAAATAATACTAATAAAATTGCAGATTTGAAGTTTTAAAATATAGATAGATTTTGGTCGCAAGACTGGAAAGTCCATGACAAAACTATGAATCTTAATAAAAAAAATTATTTTCCATCGACGGTCCAATTTTTGTGTGATTGGGAAACATTGCTCTTTCTTTATCTTTGTCTTGCTGCTATTTTGGTTGGCTGCATCAATCAAGTCCACATCCACCAGATGTACAATTGACTCCCTGAAGAACATCTTTTTCTGTAGTTGTTTCCCAAGTTCCAAACCCTACTTCTGACCTGATTTTTTAATCAAATTCATCCAAACCTACTTAATCAGAAGCAAAACAGATTAAAGAAGAAAAACATAATATTTCTTCGGTCCGTGAAATGTCACACTTCAGGGGTCTCTCAAAATCAATCCCATAAGGAAGTCAGTTTTTCCAAGAATAGAAATATAGTTACTGTGTCCACCATCAATCAATTAAATGCAGTTTAATCATATCATCTATGAGCTCATTCAGTCCGATCCGTAAAATCATTGGCATTTCGCAACAAGCAAAGACAAAAAATTTTGGGGCATTCCGAGAATTGAACTCGGGACCTCTCGCACCCTAAGCGAGAATCATACCACTAGACCAAATGCCCTAATGATGATTGAAAACAGAACTCGTTTGTATAATCAATATTAGAGTCAACTTCACTGTATTGTCAATCTTGGTTAGTCTATAATATACCTATATATACATATGTGTATTGGTATCAACATAAAATGGCATGGAAATGAAATATTTGTTTAGATCAA